>NC_092049.1:38984049-39284049 GCF_003086295.3 Arachis hypogaea | reverse complement strand
AATGTGACCACTAACATGGGCAATCTTGGCCTGTTTCAACGTTAGTGACAAAGGTGAGTGTCACTAACGTTGGCGATCTCCTCTAATCTCCACGTTAGAGTTCACGTTAATTAGATTAACGTGGCTCTTAACATGGCTTATGTATGGCCTTTTAGAACATTAGTGGTGTTCACTTTTACCACTAACGTTGGAGCTCCTCTTTTCTTTCCACATTAGTTGCCACGTGGCAACTAACGTGGGTTATGATGGCTTCGAAGGCGTTATTGGCGATCACTTTTCTCATTAACGCTACAAGCTTATGCCCATTCCACGTTAGTGGTCATGTTAATTAGACTAACGTGGCTACTAACGTGGCTCTTCCTTGCTTCCTTTGTCCTGAAATCAAGCAAATAAAGTGCATCAAAGCTCTATTCCAAGTCATGAGATCATGCATTATCCAATTTGTCATTCAATTCATGCATAATTCTCATGAAATCATGTAAAGTTCACAATGTTTGCTTGAATCAAGATGTAAGTGTATTTCTACCCAAAACTTGCTTATTTACTAAGAAAATGCATGAAACTACCCTAAAACAGTAAAGAAAAAGGTCAGTGAAACTGGCCAGAATGCCCTGGCATCAACTGTCTCAATGAGCTCGTGAGCTTCCTCAATTGTCTTTCACATGTGGATTGAACCACCAGCAGAATGGTCTAAGAATATCTTAGCCATATCTGTGAGTCCGTAATAGAAGATGTCTAACTTTACCCATTCTGAAAATATTTCAGTAGGGCATTTTCGTAGCATCATCCTGTACTTTCCCCAAGCATCATAAAGGGATTCATTAACTTCTTGTCTGAAGCCATAGATGTTCAGTCTCAACTAGGTCAGCTTCCTTGGAGGAAAGTATTAATTCAAAAACTTGTTTATAAGCTGATTCCATGTTTTCAAGCTAGACTTGGGTTTGTTGTCTAACCACCTCTTTGCCTGGTCTTTAATAGCAAAGGGAAAAAGCATCAGTCTGTAGACATCCTGGTTTACTCCCTTAGTGTGTATTGTGTCAGCTAATTGCAAGAATTCTGCAAGGAATTCCATGGGCTCTTCTTGTGAAGTCCATGAAACTAGCAGTTTTGCTGCACTAGAATGATTAACTGTGGGTTGAGCTTAAAGTTAGCTACTCCAATAGGAGGTATGCTAATGCTACTTCCATAGAAGTCAAGAGTGGAGGCTGTATAAGACTCCAAAGTTCTTTTGAACTGTTCATCCCCATTCGGGTTCATGGTGAACTCTTTCGGTTCCTGTACACTCAATCAAGAAACAAGAGGGAAGGTGTGTGTCTTTATATCAGAGTATAGAGCACTTCCATTAAGATGTGTTGAGAAGACAAGAAGAATGGAAGTAGAAGGAGAGAGATGAAATTTGAATTTTTGAAATTAAAAAGAAAAGGAAATTATTTTTTTTTGTTTTTATTTTATTTAATTGTTAATTTTGAAAAGAAGAAAGAAATAGATGATTTTTGAAAATAGAAGAGAGAGGAAAAGAGGTAAGAATATTCAAAAAAGAAGAGAGAGGAATTAGTTAGGAGGTTTTGAAAAAGAGAAAAGAGAAAGGAGTAGAAAAGAGAATAAGATAAGATAAGTAAATAACTAATCAACAATATTTGAAAGTAAAGTAAAAGATTTGATTTTGAAAATCTAAAGATTGAAATTTGAAAATTAAATTTTTGAAATTTGAATTTAAAAAGAAATTCAAAGAAAGATTAAGATTTGAAAGAATAAGTCAACAAGATAAGATAAGATTTGAAAAGATTTTGAAAAAGATTTGATTTTGAAAATGTTTGATTTTGAATTTTTGAAAAAGATTTGATTTTGAAATTTGAAATTGATTCAAGATAAGATAAATATTTGAAAATTTGAATTTTAAAATTTGAATTTAAAATAAGATAAGATTTAAAATTTAAATATTTTGAAAAAGATTTTGAAAAAGATTTTAAAAAAGATATGACAAAGATTTGAAAAGATAAGATTTGAAATTTGAATTTTGAAAACTTGAATTTTGAAATTTTGAAATTTGAATTTTAAGATTAGAATTTAAAATAAGATAAGAGAAAATTTTGAATTTAAAGAAAAAGATAAGATAAAGATTTGAAAAGATAACAAGAAAGTTAAATTTGAATTTTGAATTTTTGAAATTTGAAAAATTAAAAAAGACAAACAATAAAAGACACCAAACTTAAAATTTTTTGAAATTAAAAACACAATTTTCGACATTTTGACAAAGAAAAACACTAAAAGACACCAAACTTAAAATTTTTAAGATCAAACCAAGAAAAATACCAAGAACAATTTGAACACAATAAAGAACACTCAAAAATACTTTTCGAAAATTTAAGAAAAGAAGAACACAAAGATATAAGATTTGAAATTTGAATTTTGAAAACTTGAATTTTGAAATTTTGAAATTTGAATTTTAAGATTAGAATTTAAAATAAGATAAGAGAAAATTTTGAATTTAAAGAAAAAGATAAGATAAAGATTTGAAAAGATAACAAGAAAGTTAAAATTTGAATTTTGAATTTTTGAAATTTGAAAAATTAAAAAAGACAAACAATAAAAGACACCAAACTTAAAATTTTTTGAAATTAAAAACACAATTTTCGACATTTTGACAAAGAAAAACACTAAAAGACACCAAACTTAAAATTTTTAAGATCAAACCAAGAAAAATACCAAGAACAATTTGAACACAATAAAGAACACTCAAAAATACTTTTCGAAAATTTAAGAAAAGAAGAACACAAAGATATAAGATTTGAAATTTGAATTTTGAAAACTTGAATTTTGAAATTTTGAAATTTGAATTTTAAGATTAGAATTTAAAATAAGATAAGAGAAAATTTTGAATTTAAAGAAAAAGATAAGATAAAGATTTGAAAAGATAACAAGAAAGTTAAAATTTGAATTTTGAATTTTTGAAATTTGAAAAATTAAAAAAGACAAACAATAAAAGACACCAAACTTAAAATTTTTTGAAATTAAAAACACAATTTTCGACATTTTGACAAAGAAAAACACTAAAAGACACCAAACTTAAAATTTTTAAGATCAAACCAAGAAAAATACCAAGAACAATTTGAACACAATAAAGAACACTCAAAAATACTTTTCGAAAATTTAAGAAAAGAAGAACACAAAGATATACCAAACTTAAAAATTTTAAGATCTAATGACACTAATTTTCGAAAACTAGAGGAAAAAAACTAAAAGGCACCAAACTCAAAATTTTTAAAATCAACCAAGAAAATTCACTAAGAACAATTCGAATATAAAGAAGGGAAAAAAATAACACCTTCAAAAATTTAAAGAAAAAGATAAAACAGAAGGGACAGCAAACTTAAAAACTGACACAAGACTCAAACAAAAGACAAAGATTACTAAAGAAAAAAAAAGATTTTGAAAATTTTTAAAAAAAAAAATAAGAAATAGGTAAGACTCAAAGTAAGAAAATCAAAAGAAAAAACATAGCCAAAAACAGAAAAGCTTTTGAAATTCTTTTTAACAAAAAACAAAAGACACAAACAAAAGAGCAAATAAATCATAAATAATACCTAATCTAAGCAACAATATAATTGACGAACGGATTTTTGCTAGTAAAGAATTTCACAAAAGTAATCACGTTGTAAGTATAGTTTCTAAACCAACAAAGAATCCTTTCATACAAAAACTTGTTTGTCACTAAAGCAAACCCAATAAAAATAATAACCGAAGTATTTAAACCTCGAGTTGTCTCTCAAGGATTGCAGGGAGGTGTATTTATTATTGGTTATGGAAGGTTATCTTTTTGGGGTTTTTGAATAAAGAACAAGAAAAATAAATTGTAAGAAAGTAAATTAATAATTAGAAAAACTCTTGGCAAGGTATGAGAATTGTTCATTGCTCCCACTTAGTTAACCCTTACTAAATAAAGGAAAGTCAAGTGGACTAATCAATTTGATTCCTCAAGTCCTAGTCAACTCCTAAGGAAAGACTAGCTTTAGAGGGATTCAAATCAACCAGCAATTTCCAATTATCAATCAACAAAGGAATTTGATAACGCAAGCGTCTCTAATTACTCAACCAAAGCTAAGAATGTAAAAAGCTAAATTAAAATCATAAATATGAAATACCTCAAATTGTATTAAATAAAGAAATCAAATCTAACATAGAGTTCATAAACCAAATTGGGAAAATAAATAAACTAGAATGCTAGAATAAATAAAAGTAGAAGAGAAACTAAATTAAAGGAACATTGAACCTAGACTTGAGAAGAAATAAACCTAAAACTAAGAGAAATCCTAAAATCTAGAGAGAGGAGAGAGCCTCTCTCTAGAAAACTACATCTAAAACCTAAAATTACGTGAATGAATATTGTATGAGTTGTGTGTTGAGTCTCTGCTTGTTTCCTGGCTTTAGTATGCGTTTCTGGGCCAAAAACTGGGTCCAAACTCAGCCCAAAATCGCCCCCAGTGTTTTCTGCAATTTTTGCAGGTAGCGCATGTCACGCGTACGCGTCAGTCATGTGTACGTGTTGCTTGTCTTCTGCGCTAGTCACGCATACGCGTCAGGTACGCGCACACGTCATCGTGAAAACTCCAATTCGCGCGTACGCGTCAGGTACGCGCACGCGTCGATCCTCGCTGGTTGTCTCCTTTATTTCTTGTGTTCCTTCTATTTTTGCAAGCTTCCTTTCCATTCTCTAAGCCATTTCTGCCCTATAAAGCCTGAAAACACTTAACACATATATCAAGGCATTGAATGGTACTAAGAAAGGATTAAAATTAGTAATTTAAGGCCAAAGAAGCATGTTTTCGCTCATATCACAGAAACATGAAGGAAAATATAAAACATGCAAATTATATGAATAAGTGTGAGTTTAGTGGATATAATCCACTCAGTTTAGTACAAAATATACCACGAAATAGTGGTGCATCAAATCTCCCCACACGTAAACATTAGCATGTCCTCATGCTAAGTTCAAGGAGATCTAAAGAATGAATGGGGGGAAGTAAGACTCATGAGATGCAACCTATGAATGCAACTATATACTAAGATGATTTTGTCTACTTGGTCAAAAATAAATAAGCTCTTCAAGACAAAAATAAATCAGATTATACTAATTTAAATCATACAATAAAAGACAAGTAGACTTGTAAGAAGATAGCTCATGAAAGTAGGGAACATAGAATCAAGCATTGAACCCTCACTGGTAGTGTATATGCACTCTAATCTCTCAAGTGTCTAGGGTTAATCACTCTACTCTTCTCTAGTCATGCTTTCTAAACTTTTTTCTTCATCTAACCAATCAACAAAAATTTAGTATACCAATGCAAACATCATGAGGTCTTTTCAAGGTTGTAATGGGGCCAAGGTAAGGGTGAGGATATATGTATGGCCAAGTGAGCTAAAATATGAATCTTTGACTAACCTAAGTTCCTATCTAACACACACACACTCTATGTAACTCTAAAATCATGCCTAGCTACCCATAATTTCCACTTTTGCATCACATACTCATGTACCAAATATTTCTTTAATTTTATCACATATGCATTGATCTTTTATTAAACTTAGCATTGGGATAGTTTTGTCCCCTTATTTATTGATTTATTTATTTATTTGAATTTTTTTATTTTTTTTTTCAACTTTTCTATATATATATAAAAGTAAGCATAACATATCAATGCACATGAGTTTTTAATTTTTCTGGTCTCACATGAGTATGCACCCAAATTTCCAATACTTTTGTCAATAAAACACAGCACACTTTTATCAACCCGAGTTCCCACAGTTCTCCACACTTAATTGATACACAATCTCTATCTTAAGCTAACCAAAGATTCAATTGGGATAATTAATTATTTTTTTGCTTAAGGCTAGTGATGTGGTAAAATATAGAACAAATGGGGATTAAAAGGCTCAAGGTGGCTAACAAAGGTGATTGAAAGGGTAGGCTATTTGGGATAAGTGAGCTAATAACAAACGATGGCCTCAATCATATGCAAGCATGTAAATATACTAAACAATGGACATATAGAATGGAACAAAATATAGATTACAATCATAGAGGAGAGAACACACAAGAATAAAATATTATGGTTAACACAAATTTTCAATTTAAATTAGTGAAATGCTATAAAATAGAGTTTTGAAAAGAAATTTATTACTCTAACTAAGTAGTGGTAAAATATGCACAAAATCTGACAAACATGGAATCAAACATGCAAATGCAACAATGAACTAACAAAGAAAATAAAATATTGGTGTTAAAATAGGAAATAACTAACCCACGGAAGTCGGTATCGACCTCCCTACACTTAAAGATTGCATCGTCCTCGGTGCATGCTAAGATGTGCAAGTGGACGGGTTGCTCCAACTGATGCTTTTCTCCATAGATTGTGCAGATAGACTTGTCTGTCGCCCCATTGAGAAGTTTTCCCTTTCCCTTCTTCGGTGGCCATCCTGAAAGAAGAGGAAAAAGAAGAAAAGTAACCCAGAAATAAAGATAAGAAAACAAATAAAGTATGAGTGGGTTAATGCCAAATAATGAGGGTCTCAATTACATGGTAGCTACAACATGCAAGGGAGAAAACAGTAGAAACAAATGGCATATCAATTAAATTCATTTCAATGCAAAAAGAGTACAACTATCATAAAAGATTAGCATTGACTTAAATAGTATTACCCAATCGGAACAGAACAAGTCATGAAGTACCAGGATAATGCAAGAAAAGATGCAACAGTTGAATAAGAACATGTAACACCAATGGAAAAATAATAAACTTAGAAAAAGAAATAAAAATATGCACAAAATTAAAATGCAATGAATGAAAGTATGCAAATAAATTAAGTAAAATAGAATGAAAGTGAATAAGGATGAGAAGTTAAAGAGATGAAGAAGAAGAAAGTAAGAAAGGAGGAAGAAAGAAAGAGAAAAGAGAGAAGAAAGAAGTAAGAATTTAAAAAACAGGGCGCGACGCGTATGCGTGCATCACGCGTACGTGTGAAAACTGAGTTGGCCATTCGACGCGTAAGCGTCGCCCACGCGTACGCGTGGGTGGTCTGAAAGCGAAATGATGCGCACGCGTCAGGGACGCGTACGCGTGGAATGATTTTGTGCCTCTAGCACAGTTCCAGCGCCAGGCCATCACAACTCTCTGTTCAGTACGCTATTTACGCCGATTGCCATATCCACGCGTGTGCGTGCTTGACGCGTACGCGTGGTTTTCCTAAGTTGCAATTGACGCGCACGCGTCTACGCGTGGCTCAAATTGTGCGCAGAGCACACCAGCCACGCGATTCCATCATAACTTTCTGTTCGGTTGATAGGATAGCAAAATGTGGAATCAACGCCCACGAGTGGCCTACGCGCACGCGTGGATTGCCCCCTTTTTTTTAATGCATAATGCAAAATGCAGCATGCAGATGAATATGCAGAAATTGTGAATGAACACTAATAAAAATAAAATAGGATAAAACTAAGAATAAAAATGAAAGATCATACCACGGTGGGTTGTCTCTTACCTAGCACTTTTAGTTAAAGTCCTTAAGTTGGATATTTGGTGAGCTCCTTGTCATGGTGGCTTGTGCTTGAACTCATCCAGAAATCTCCACCAATGTTTGCAATTCCAATAGCCTCAGGGGTCCTAAACTAGGCACATAAAGTCTTCGAGCAAGTTAAAGCAAGTGACATGGCTCTGGGAGTGTTGATTGTTAGAATGAATTCCGGGGTCCCAAACCTTGCTTTTACATCCGTCTTTGCGTTGATCATCATTTTTCCACTTAGGTGATGAGCAATTGGAATTCTCACTGAGACATCCAAACAGCCTCCCAAACCCATTCAATCGAGCTCTAAACCAATCCTTGCACTTCAACTTTGAGTGTGCAACCGTATTAAACCTTGCATGACAACTCTTACCGCTAACCATCTCCCTCTTACTCTTATAGCCACAAAGAGCTCTAAGTTGCCCATCCGTCTCAAGCAAAGCATATTCAAGTGGGCTAATTAAGCTTAGAGATGAAAGATTTATTCACTTGAATGAAAGAATGGATGGTGATGGCTTTGGGGGAGAGGTCTCCAACAACTTTGGCAAGGTGATTTCCAACTCCATTCCCTTGAACTCTTCCTTGACAACTTCCACCTCTTTGCAAGCTTCTTCAATTTCAATCTCTTCTTCATTACTTACCAAGGACATGGGAGGTTGTGCTTCTTCTTTTTTAATCTCCATCTCTTGATCAACCTCTGTAAAGTCTTCAACCATGATATGCCTCGGAGGTTGTACACCCTCTTCAATATCAACATCAAAACCTTGGAAGGAGGCTTTATGACTGGACTTTTCCATGGAGGTTCCGCAACTCTCAAGTCTTCAACCACTTCTTCCTCTTCAACTATTACGGCTTCCTCCACTTGTTCCAATACAAAGTCACGTTCCTTATCGTCCACTGGAGTTTCTAGTGTCTCCTTCATGCTACACTCTTCATTAGATTCTCCACATGTAGCTATGGGAGTTCCTTGAGTGTCCCACCGTTGGGAGGCTAATCGATTTACTACCTCGGTCAAGGAAGCCGTGAGTTCTAGTACCTTCTTAGTCATCCTTTCTTACCCCTGAAGAAGTACACCAAGGGTTTCATTCATTGGAGATTGGGGTGGTTGGAAGGATTCATCGCATGGGAAGAATGGTTCATGATAGGAAGGTGGTTCTTCTTGATAAGGATAAGGAGATGTTGTATATTGAGGTGGTGGTTCTTGGGAGTAATTGTGTTGGAATGGGGGTGGTTCTAAGTATGGTTCATCAGGCTCATATGGTGATTGGTTGGGTGGATAAGGGTTAGGGTCATAAGGAGGTGAATGGTTGTAGGTGGCTTGTGAGTATGGTGGTTTAAAGTTATGTTGACGGGGGCTTCATAGGCATATGGTGGGGCTTGTTGGTAACAAGGGGGTCCACCATATCCATCATCTTGGTACGCACCCTGGAATGGCTCTTGACCATAGTAATTTGGTGGAGGTTTGTTGTTACGAAAAGGTCCACCATAACTATTGTCTTGAGATGCATCATAGAATTGTCGTTGCCCATGGCACCTTGGAGGAGGTTGTTACCAAAAGGGTTGATCAAATCCTCGTGGCTCCTCCCATCTTTGATTATTCCGACCTTGATGCATATTCTCATTATAGCGTCCATTCCCTGCAACATGATTGAAACCAAACTCATAGCGAAAGAGGTGAGAATTCATAGTAGTAAGAGAAATAAAAACTAATAAAAATTAATGAAAACAAACTTCTAAAACTAGAATCACTAACAAAGAAACGAAAAAGCAAAATTATTCACAATATTCACAATAACCAATAATAAGGCACATGGTGCACGAAATTGTGATCATCAATGGCGCCAACAACTTGGTACGCACAATTGTAATATAAACTCTTTGTCACAACTCCGCACAACTAACCAGCAAGTGCACTGGGTCGTCCAAGTAATAAACCTTACATGAGTAAGGGTCGATCCCACGGAGACTGTCAGCTTGAAGCAAGCTATGGTCATCTTGTAAATCTCAGTCAGGCACATTCAAATGGTAATGGAGAATTGATAATTAAAAGATGAATAAAATATAAAATAAAGACAGAGATACTTATGTAATTCATTGGTGAGAATTTCAGATAAGCGTATGAAGATGCTTTGTTCTTTCGAACCTCTGTTTTCCTATTGCCTTCTTCCAATCATTCATACTCCTTTCCATGGCAAGCTTATGTTGGGTTTCACCGTTGTCAATGGCTACCTCCCGTCTTCTCAGTGAAAATGGTCCAAATGCGCTGTCACCGCATGACTAATCAGCTGTTGGTTCTCGATCATGTTGGAATATGATCCATTGATCCTTTTGCATCTGTCACTACGCCCAACACTCGTGAGTTTGAAGCTCGTCATAGTCATCCTTTCCCAGATCCTACTCGGAATACCACAGACAAGGTTTAGACTTTTCGGATCTCAGGAATGCTGCCAATTGATTCTAGCCTATACCACGAAGACTCTGATCTCATGGAATGGAAGGCTCGGTTGTCAGGCGAGGCAACCATGCGTCATGAACCAGAAGGCTAAGAGATACGCACTCAAGCTATTGCAAGTAGAACGGATGTGGTTGTCAGGCACGTGTTCATAGGTGAGAATGATGATGAGTGTCACGGATCATCACATTCGTCAGGTTGAAGAACGAGTGTATATCTTAAAGAAGAAATAGGCTTGAGTTGAATAGAAAAACAATAGTACTTTGCATTAATTCATGAGGAATAGCAGAGCTTCACACCTTAATCTATGGTATGTAGAAACTCCACTGTTGAAAATACATAAGAACAAAAGGTCTAGGCATGGCCGAATGGCCAACTTCCTAAAGAGGGTTCAATTATCAAAACATGCTTCAAAGATGATCAAAAGATGAATTGAAAGATTCCAAGATGAAAATACAATAGCAAAAGGTCCTATTTATAGAAAACTAGTAGCCTAGGGTTTACAGAAATGAGTAAATGGTGCAGAAATCCACTTCCGGACCCACTTGGTGTGTGCTTGGGCTGAGCATAGAAGCTTTCACGTGCATAGGCTGTTCCTAGAGTTAAACGCCAGCTTTTGTGCCAGTTTGGGCGTTTAACTCCAGCTTTTATGCCAGTTCTGGCGTTTTGACGCTAGAAATTTTATGCTGACTTGGAACGCCGGTTTGGGCCATCAAATCTCGAGGAAAGTATGAACTATTATATATTTCTGGAAAGCCTAGGATGTCTACTTTTCAACGCAATTGAGATCGCGCCAATTGGCTTTTTGTAGCTCCAGAAAATCTACTTCGAGTGCAGGGAGGTCAGAATCCAACAGCATCTGCAGTCTTTTTTCAGCCTCTGAATCAGATTTTTGCTCAAGTCCCTCAATTTCAGCCAGAAAATACCTGAAATCACAGAAAAACACACAAATTAATAGTAAAGTCCAGAAATGTAATTTTTATTTAAAAACTAATAAAAATATAATAAAAACTAACTGAAATATACTAAAAACATACTAAAAACAATGCCAAAAAGCGTATAAATTATCCGCTCATTACAACACCAAACTTAAATTGTTGCTTGTCCCCAAGCAATTGAAAATAAAATAGGATAAAAAGAAGAGAATATACTATAAATTCCAAAATATCAATGAAACTTAGCTCCAAATTAGATGAGCGGGACTAGTAGCTTTTTGCCTCTGAACAGTTTTGGCATCTCACTTCATCCTTTGAAGTTCAGAATGATTGGCATCTATAGGAACTCAGAATTCAGATAGTGTTATTGACTCTCCTTGTTCAGTATGTTGATTCTTGAACACAGTTACTTTATGAGTCTTGGTCGTGACCCTAAGCATTTTGTTTTCCAGTATTACCACCGGATACATAAATGCCACAGACACATAACTGGGTGAACCTTTTCAGATTGTGACTCAGCTTTGCTAGAGTCCCCAATTAGAGGTGTCCAGAGCTCTTAAGCACACTCTTTTTTTGCTTTGGACCACGACTTTAACCGCTCAGTCTCAAGCTTTTCACTTGACACCTTCACGCCACAAGCACATGGTTAGGGACAGCTTGGTTTAGCCGCTTAGGCCAGGATTTTATTCCTGTAGGCCCTCCTATCCACTGATGCTCAAAGCCTTGGATCCTTTTTATTTTACCCTTGCCTTTTGGTTTAAAGGGCTATTGGCTTTTTCTGCTTGCTTTTTCTTTTTCTTTCTTTTTTCTTTTTTTCGCCAATTTTTTTTCTCTTCTTTTTTTTTTCGCAAGCTTTTCACTGCTTTTTCTTGTTTCAAGAATCATTTTTATGATTTTTCAGATTATCAATAACATTTCTCCTTTTTCATCATTCTTTCAAGAGCCAATAATTTTAACATTCATAAACAAAAAATTCAAAAAATATGCACTATTCAAGCATTCATTCATAAAACAAAAAGTATTGTCACCACATCAAAATAATTAAACTAGTTTCAAGGATAAATTCGAAATCATGTACTTCTTGTTCTTTTGTGATTAAAACATTTTTCTTTTAAGAAAGGTGATGGATTCATAGGACATTCATAACTTTAAGACATAGACACTAAGACACTAATGATTATGTAATAAAGACACAAACATAGATAAACCTAAAGCATAATTTTCGAAAAACAGAAAAATAAAGAACAAGGTAATTAAAGAACGGGTCCACCTTAGTGATGGTGGCTTGTTCTTCCTCTTGAAGATCTTATGGAGTGCTTGAGCTCCTCAATGTCTCTTCCTTGCCTTTGTTGCTCCTCCCTCATGACTCTTTGGTCTTCTCTAATTTCATGGAGGAGGATAGAATGCTCTTGGTGCTCCACCCTTAGTTGTCCCATATTGGAACTAAATTCTTCTAGGGAGGTGTTAATTTGCTCCCAATAATTTTGTGGAGGAAAGTGCATCCCTTGAGGCATCTCAAGGATTTTATGATGAGGAATTTCCTCATGCTCTTGCCCATGAGTGGGATCTCTTGTTTGCTCTATCCTTTTCTTAGTGATGGGCTTGTCCTCATCAATGAGGATGTCTTCCTCTATGTCAATTTCAGCTGAATTGCAGAGGTGACAAATGAGATGAGGGAAGGCTAACCTTGCCAAAGTAGAAGACTTGTCCGCCACCTTGTAGAGTTCTAGGGATATAACCTCATGAACTTCTACTTCCTCTCTAATCATGATGCTATGGATCATGATGGCCTGGTCTATAGTAACTTCAGACCGGTTGCTAGTGGGAATGATTGAGCGTTGGATAAACTCCAACCATCCCCTAGCAACAGGCTTGAGGTCATGCCTTCTTAGTTGAATCGGCTTCCCTCTTGAATCTCTCTTCCATTGAGCGCCCTCTTCACAAATGTTTATGAGGACTTGGTCCAACATTTGATCAAAGTTGACCCTTCTAGTGTAGGGATGTGCATCTCCTTGCATCATGGGCAAGTTGAATGCCAACCTTACATTTTTCTGACTGAAATCTAAGCATTTCTCCCAACCATTGTAAGCCAATTCTTAGGGTCCGGGTTCACACTTTGATCATGATTCTTGGTGATCCATGCATTGGCATAGAACTCTTGAACCATTAAGATCCTGACTTGTTGAATGGGGTTGGTGAGAATTTCCCAACCTCTTCTTCGAATCTCATGTCGGATCTCTGGATATTCACCCTTTTTGAGCTTGAAAGGGACCTCGGGGATCACCTTTTTCTTGGCCACAACTTCATAGAAGTGGTCTTGATGTACCCTTGAGATGAATCTCTCCATCTTCCATGACTCGGAGGTGGAAGCTTTTGTCTTCCCTTTTCTCTTTCTAGAGGTTTCTCCGGCCTTTGGTGCCATAAATGGTTATGGAAAAACAAAAAGCAATGCTTTTACCACACCAAACTTAGAAGGTTTGCTCGCCCTCGAGCAAAAGAAGAAAGAAAAGAGTAGAAGAAGAAAATGGAGGAGATGGAGGGGATTTTGTGGTTCGGTCAAGGGGGAAAAGTAGTGTGTATGATGTGTGAAAATGAAGGAGTAAAGATGGGTTTATATAGGAGTGGAGAGAGGGGTAGAGTTCGGCCATGTATGGGTGGGTTTGGGAGGGAAAGTGGTTTGAATTTGAATGGTGAGGTAGGTGGGGTTTTATGATGGATGGATGTGGATTGGTGAAGAGATTATGGAGAAGAGGGTAAGATTTGATAGGTGAGAGGTATTTGGGGAAGAGGTATTGAGGTGATTGGTGGAGGATATTTGGGGAAGGTTGTTATGGAGTGGTGTGAAGAAGAGAGAGATAGATGAAGTAGGTGGGGATCCTGTGGTGTCTACAGATCCTGAGGTGTCAAGGATTTCTCATCCCTGCACCATGTGGTGTGTAAACGCCCCCTTGATTGCCAATCCTGGCGTTAAACGCCAGGTTGCTGCCCATTTCTGGCGTTTAACGCCAGCTTTTCTCCCCTTTCTGGCATTTAACGCCAGCTCTGTGCCCATTTCTGGCATTAAACACCAGCTCTGTGCCCCCTTTCTGGCGTTAAACGCCCAGAATGGTGCCAGACTGGGCGTTTAACGCCCATTCTGCTACCCTTACTAGCGTTTAAACGCCAGTAAGCTTCTCCTCCAGCGTGTGCTGTTTTTAATACTGTTTTTTATTCTGTTTTTGCTTTTTCAGTTATTTTTGTGACTTCACATGATTATCATCCTACAGAAAACATAAAATAACAATGGAAAATAAATATATATGATTAAATTGGGTTACCTCCCAACAAATGCTTCTTTAATGTCAATAGCTTGACAGTGGGCTCTCATGGAGCCTCACAGATACTCAGAGCATGATGATGGCCTCCCAACACCAAACTTAGAGTTTGAATGTGGGGGCTCTATTTGACTCTGCACTGAAAGAAGCTTTTCATGCTTCCTCTCCATTGTTACAGAGGGAGATCCTTGAGCTTTAAACACAAGGGAGTCCTCATTCACTTGAAGGACCAATTCTCCTCTGTCGACATCAATCACAGCTTTTGCTGTGGCTAGGAAGGGTCTGCCAAGGATGATGGATTCATCCATACACTTTCCAGTGTCTAGGATTATGAAATCAGCAGGGATGTAGTGGCCTTCAACCCTTACCAAAACATTCTCTACAAGTCCATAAGCCTGTTTCCTTGAATTGTCTGCCATCTCTAGTGAGATTCTTACAGCTTGTACCTCAAGGATCCCTAGCTTCTCCATTACAGAGAGAGGCATGAGGGTTATGCTTGACCCTAGGTCACACAGAGCCTTCTCAAAGGTCATGGTGCCTATGGTACAAGGTATTGAGAACTTTCCAGGATCCTGTCTATTCTGAGGTAATATCTGCCTAGCCAAGTCATCCAGCTCTTTGGTAAGCAAGGAAGGTTCATCCTCCCAAGTCTCATTACCAAATAACTTGGCATTTAGCTTCATGATTGCTCCAAGGTACTTAGCAACTTGCTCTTCAGTAACATCTTCATCCTCTTCAGAGGAAGAATACTCATCAGAGCTCATGAATGGCAGAAGAAAATTCAATGGAATCTTTATGGTCTCAGTGTGAGCCTTAGATTCCCATGGTTCCTCATTAGGGAACTCCTTGGAGGCCAGTGGACGTCCATTGAGGTCTTCCTCAGTGGAAATCACTGCCTCTTCCTCCTCTCCAAGTTCGGCCGTGTGGGTAATATTGATGGCCTTGCACTCTCTTTTTGGATTCTCTTCTGTATTGCTTGGGAGAGTACTAGGAGGGAGTTCAGTAACTTTCTTACTCAGCTGACCCACCTGTGCCTCCAAATTTCTAATGGAGAATCTTATTTCAGTCATGAAATTTTGAGTGGTTTTAATTAGATCAGAGACTATGGTTGCCAAGTCAGATTGGCTCTGCTTAGAATTCTCTGTCTGTTGCTGAGAAGATGATGGAAAAGGCTTGCTATTTCTAAACCTATTTCTTCCACCATTACTGTTGTTGAAGCCTTGTTGGGGCCTCTGTTGGTCCTTCCATGAGAGATTTGGATGATTTCTCCATGAAGGATTATAAGTGTTTCCATAGGGTTCTCCCATGTAATTTACCTCTTCCATTGCCGGATTCTCAGGATCATAAGCTTCTTCTTCAGATGAAGCTTCTTTGGTACTGCCTGTTGTTGCTTGCATTCCAGACAGACTTTAAGAAATCATATTGACTTGCTGAGTCAATATTTTGTTTTGAGCCAATATGGCATTCAGAGTGTCAATCTCAAGAACTCATTTCTTCTGATTCATCCCATTATTCACAGGATTCCTTTCAGAAGTGTACATGAATTGGTTATTTGCAACCATTTCAATGAGTTCCTGAGCTTCTGCAGGCGTCTTCTTCAGATGAAGAGATCCTCCAGCAGAGTTGTCCAATGACATCTTGGACAGTTCAGACAGACCATCATAGAAGATACCTATGATGCTCCACTCTGAAAGCATGTCAGAAGGACACCTTCTGATCAATTGCTTGTATCTTTCCCAAGATTTATAGAGTGATTCACCTTCCTTCTGTCTGAAGGTTTTGACTTCCACTCTAAGTTTACTCAATTTTTGAGGTGGAAAGAACTTTGCCAAGAAGGCATTGACTAGCTTTTCCCAAGAGTTCAGGCATTCCTTAGGTTGTGAGTCTAACCATGTCCTAGCCCTGTCTCTTACAGCAAAAGGAAAAAGCATAAGTCTATAGACCTCAGGATTAACCCCATTGGTCTTGACAGTGTCACAGATTTGCAAGAATTTAGCTAAGAACTGATGAGGATCTTCCAATGAAAGTCCATGAAACTTGCAATTCTGTTGCATTAGAGAAACTAATTGAGGCTTAAGCTCAAAGTTGTTTGCTCCAATGGCAGGGATAGAGATGCTTCTCCCATAGAAGTCGGGAGTAGGTGCAGTAAAGTTACCAAGCACCTTCCTTGCATTGTTGGCATTGTTGTTATTTTCGGCTGCCATGGCTTCTTCTTGTTTGAAAAGCTCTGTTAAGTCCTCTACAGAGAGTTGTACTTTAGCTTCTCTTAGCTTTCTCTTCAAGGTCCTTTCAGGTTCAGGATCAGCCTCAACAAGAATGTCTTTGTCCTTACTCCTGCTCATATGAAAGAGAAGAGAACAAGAAAGTATGGAATCCTCTATGTCACAGTATAGAGATTCCTTGAGGTGTCAGAGGAAAAGATGAATAGAAGGAGGTAGAGAGGAGAGAATTCGAACTTATCAAGAGAGAGTCTGAATTGCTGATAGTGGAGGATTGTTAGTCCTTAAATAGAAGGATGTGAGAAGAGGGGAAGAATTTTCGAAAACAATTAAAAAGATTTTGAAATAATTAAAAGAAATTTTGAAAAATTGGTTGATGATTTTCGAAAATTGAAATTGAGGTAATAGTTAATTGATTTTGAAAAAGATTTTTGAATTTAGAAATTAAAAAAGATATGTTTGAAAATTATTTTGAAAAAGATGTGATTGAGAAGATATGATTGAGAATCAAACTAAAAAAGAAAGTTTTAAAATTAAAGTTGATTACTTGACTAACAAGAAATTAAAAGATATGATTCTAGAATTTAAAATTTGATCCTTTCTTAATAGGCAAGTAACAATTTGAAAATTTTGAATTAAATCATTAATTGTAGCAAGGATTTTCGAAAATAGTAAAAAAAATAGAAAATGGAAAGAAATTGATTTTGGAAAGATATGATTGAAAAGATGTGATTTGAAAAAGATTTGATTTTGAAAAATTATGAAAATTTGAAAAAGATTTGAATTAAAAACAAAATCTTACCTCTTGTGCCATCCTGGCGTTAAACGCCCAGAATGGTATCCATTCTGGCGTTTAACGCCCAAAATACTACCTTTTTGGGCGTTTAACGCCCAACGTACCTGGTTGGCGTTTAAACACTAGTTTTCCTTCTTCACTGGGCGTTTTGAACGCCTATTTTTTTCTGTGTAATTCTTCTGCTGCATGTTCTGAATCTTCAATTCTCTGTATTATTGACTTGAGAAGACATAATTTTGAAAATTTTTTTTTTGAGTTTTTTTTTAATGATGAGAAACAACAAAATGAAACGAATCATGAAAAACTAAGATCAAATAAACAAAGCATGCAAGACACCAAACTTAGAAATTTTCATATTAGAAATACCAACAGATTGAGAATGCATATGAGAAACAACTAAACACACAAAACAAGAGAATTTAAAGATCAGAGCAAGGAAATCATCAAGAACATCTTGAAGATTAATGAAGAACATAATGCATGTAATTTTCGAAAATTAGAAGAATGCAATTGACACCAAACTTAAAATTAGACACTAGACTCAAACAAGAAACATAAAATATTTTTTATTTTAAGATTTTATAAAAAAAATTTTGTGATTTTTCAAAAATTATATGGAAAAGAAAATAAAGAGATTCAAAATTTTTAATAAGAATTTCAGGAATCATGCAATGTTAGTCTAAAACTCCGGTCCATGAATTAGACATGGCTTACTAGCCAGCCAAGCTTTCAGTGAAAGCTTCAGTCCATAACACTAGACATGGCCAATGGCCAGCCAAGCTTTAGCAAATCATTACGTTCAATAGTAAGATTGATAGAAATCAACAAGCCCTTGTGATGATAAGTTGAAACCTCGGTCCAAAAGATTAGACATGGCTTCACAGCCAGCCAGACTTCAATAAATCATCATAAAACTCTAGAATTCATTCTTAAAAACTCTGAAGAACAAAATAGAAATACATATTTTTTTGAAATTTTTCGAAAAATAAAAAGTAAAAAGCTTTAACATAAAATTAAATTACCTAATCTGAGCAACAAGATGAACAGTCAGTTGTCCAAACTCGAACAATCCCCGGCAACGGCGCCAAAAACTTGGTGCACAAAATTTTGATCATCAATGGTGCCAACAACTTGGTACGCACAATTATAATCTCAACTCTTTGTCACAACTCCGCACAACTAACCAGCAAGTGCACTAGGTCGTCCAAGTAATAAACCTTACGTGAGTAAGGGTCGATCCCACGGAGACTGTCGGCTTGAAGCAAGCTATGGTCATCTTGTAAATCTCAGTCAGGCAGATTCAAATGGTTATGGAGAATTGATAATTAAAAGATTAATAAAATATAAAATAAAGATAGAGATACTTATGTAATTCATTGGTGAGAATTTCAGATAAGCGTATGAAGATGCTTTATTCCTTCTGAACCTCTATTTTCCTATTGCCTTCTTCCAATCATTCATACTCCTTTCCATGGCAAGCTTATGTTGGGTTTCACCGTTGTCAATGGCTACCTCCCGTCCTCTCAGTGAAAATGGTCCAAATGCGCTGTCACCGCATGGCTAATCAGCTGTTGGTTCTCGATCATGTTGGAATAGGATCCATTGATCCTTTTACGTCTGTCACTACGCCCAACACTCGCGAGTTTGAAGCTCGTCACAGTCATCCCTTCCCAGATCCTACTTGGAATACCACAGACAAGGTTTAGACTTTTCGGATCTCAGGAATGCTGCCAATTGATTCTAGCCTATACCACGAAGACTCTGATCTCATGGAATGGAAGGCTCGGTTGTCAGGCGAGGCAACCATGCGTCATGAACCAGAAGGCTAAGAGATATGCACTCAAGCTATTACAAGTAGAACGGAAGTGGTTGTCAGGCACGCGTTCATAGGTGAGAATGATGATGAGTGTCACGGATCATCACATTCGTCGGGTTGAAGAACGAGTGTATATCTTAGAGAAGAAATAGGCTTTAGTTGAATAGAAAAACAATAGTACTTTGCATTAATTCATGAGGAACATCAGAGCTCCACACCTTAATCTATGGTGTGTAGAAACTCAACCGTTGAAAATACATAAGAACAAAAGGAATAGGCATGGCCGAATGGCCAGCCTCGCAAAGAGGGTTCAATCATCAAAACATGATTCAAAGATGATCAAAAGATGAATTGAAAGATTCCAAGATGAAAATACAATAGCAAAAGGTCCTATTTATAGAAAACTAGTAGCCTATGGTTTACAGAAATGAGTAAATAATATAGAAATCCACTTCTGGGCCCACTTGGTGTGTGCTTGGGTTGAGCATAGAAGCTTTCACGTGCATAGGCTGTTCCTGGAGTTAAACGCCAGCTTTTGTGCCAGTTTGGGCGTTTAACTCCAGCTTTTATGCCAGTTCTAGCGTTTTGACGCCATAAATTTTATGCTGACTTGGAATGCTGGTTTGGGCCATCAAATCTCGGGCAAAGTATGGACTATTATATATTACTGGAAAGCCCAGGATGTCTATTTTTCAACGCAATTGAGAGCGCGCTAATTGGGCTTCTGTAGCTCCAAAAATCCACTTCGAGTTTAGGGAGGTCAGAATCCAACAGCATCTGCAGTCCTTTTTCAGCTTCTGAATCAGATTTTTGCTCAGGTCCCTCAATTTCAGCCAGAAAATACCTAAAATCACAGAAAAACACACAAACTCATAGTAAAGTCCAGAAATATAATTTTTATTTAAAAACTAATAAAAATATAATAAAAACTAACTAAAATATACTAAAAACATACTAAAAACAATGCCAAAAAGCGTATAAATTATCCGCTCATCAGCACACGTTTGCAATTCCCCGGTAACGGCACCATTTTGACGAATGGATTTTTGCTAGTAAATAATTTCACAAAAGTAATCATGTTGTAAGTATGGTTTCTAAACCAGCAAAGAATCCTTTCGTACAAAAATTTGTTTGTCACTAAAGCAAACCTAATAAAAATAATAACCGAAGTATTTAAACCTCGGGTCTTCTCTCAAGGAATTACAGGGAGGTATATTTATTATTGGTTATGGAAGGTTATCTTTTTGGGGTTTTTGAATAAGGAACAAGAAAAATAAATTGCAAGAAAGTAAATTAATAATTAGAAAAACTCTTGGCAAGGTATGAGAACTGGACATCCTATCCTAGTTATCCTTATCAATTGTGATGAGAATTGTTCATTGCTCCCACTTAGTTACCCTTACTAAATAAAGAAAAGTCAAGTGGACTAATCAATTTGATTCCTCAAGTCCTAGTCAACTCCTAAGGAAAGACTAGCTTTAGATGGATCCAAATCAACCAGCAACTTCCAATTATCAATCAACAAAGGAGTTTGATAACTCAAGCGTCTCCAATACTCAACCAAAGCTAAGAATGTAAAAAGCTAAATTAAAATCATAAATATGAAATACCTCAAATTTCATTAAATAAAGAAATCAAATCTAACATAGAGTTCATAAACCAAATTGGGAAAATAAATAAACTAGAATGCTAGAATAAATAAAAGTAGAAGAGAAATTAAATTAAAGGAACATTGAACCTGGACTTGAGAAGAAATAAACCTAAAACTAAGAGAAATCCTAAAACCTAGAGAGAGGAGAGAGCCTCTCTCTCTAGAAAACTACATCTAAAACCTAAAACTACGTGAATGAATGTTGTATGAGTTGTGTGTTGAGTCTCTGCTTGTTCCCTAGCTTTAGTCTGCATTTCTAGGCCAAAAACTGGGTTCAGACTCAGCCCAAAATCGCCCCCAGCATTTTCTGTGATTTCTACAGGTAGCGCATGTCACGCGTACGCGTCAATCACACGTACTCGTCGATTGACAAAAATCCTGGTCAGGTGTACGCGTCGCTTGTCTTCTGCGCTAGTCACGCGTACGCGTCAGCTACGTGCACGCATCGATCCTCGCTGGTTGTCTCCTTTATTTCTTGTGTTCCTTCAATTTTTGCAAGCTTCCTTTCCATCCTCTAAGCCATTCCTGCCCTATAAAGCCTGAAAACACTTAACACACATATCAAGACATCGAATGGTAATAAGAGAGGATTAAAGTTAGTAATTTAAGGCCAAAGAAGCATGTTTTCACTCCTATCACAGAATCATGAAGGAAAATGTAAAACATGCGAATTATATGAATAAGTGTGAGTTTAGTGGGTAGAATCCACTCAATTAAGTACAAAATATACCACAAAATAGTGGTGCATCATATAATCCGATTGTTTGTCAAATCCAAACCATCCCCGGCAATGGTGCCAAAAACTTGGTATATGAAACTGGCTCCACAGAATTCGCACAGATAGACCGGCAAGTATACCGGGTCATCCAAGTAATACCTCAGGTGAGTGAGTGTCGATCCCACGGAGATTGTAGGTTTGAGCAAGCAGTGGACACCTTGCAGATCTTAGTTAGGCGGATAGAAAATATAGTTTGTCACGATAAACATATAAAACAGATAAATAGATCGTTACTAGATAGATGAGAATTCAATGGTGATAGAACTGTTGAGGATTCGGAGATGCTTTGTTTTTCCAGATTAACTTCTCTTACTGTCTTCTTCAATAACCTTCTGATTCCTTCAACGGTAGCCGTAAGTGATTAACTCATGTCCTCTCATCAAGTTAACCTCCTCTACTACAGCAATCCACCACGTTGAGATGACTCATGTCCTCTCATCAAGCCACCTCTAGGTTTCTCACTGTAGCATAAGGTGAAGGTCTAAGCAATCTACTCCCCTTCACGATTCTACTCAAGGTGCCACAGACAAGGCAGATCTTTCGGATTAGAAAGTGCTACTTCTCTGACTCTAGCCTTAGCGCCACAGAGACCTCACGCACCCATAGTGACTCACACTGTATAGAAAATAATAATGAAAGGTTTGAATGGGCAAAGATGAGGTAGAAGATCCTAAACATAAGTGATCTTCTCCTATATATACTAATATGCTAACTAAGAATTACAGAAATAAGAGAAACTAGACTTGTAGTGTAAAAAACTACTTCTGGGGCCCACTTGGTTAGAGTTTGGGATGAGCTAAGGGTGTCTCCACATGCTAGGGTCCCTTAGGGGTGTTGAACGCCACCCCTGGGCTCCCTTTTGGGCGTTGGACGCTAGTTGCTCCTCTGTGGGTGCTGGACTCCAAGAATAGGACTGGTGGCTGGCGTTGAACGCCAGTTTTGGGCCTTTATTTCCAAAGCAAAGTATGGACTATGAAATATTTCTGGAAAGACCTGGATGTTATATTTCCATAGCCGTTGAGAGCGCGCCATTTGAATTTCTAAATCTCTAGAAAAGCTCCTTCGAGTGCACGGAGGTCAGATCCTGACAGCATCTGAATTAGACTTTTGCTCAAGCTCCACAATTTTAGCTAGAAAATACCTGAAATCACCACAAAATACACAAACTCAAAGTAGAATCCAAAAATGTGAATTTTGCACTAAAACCTATGAAAACTTAATAAAACTTAAACAAAACATAATGAAAACTATGTGAAAATGATGCCAAAAAGCGTATAAAATATCCGTTCATCACTCAATAAAGAGTAAACTGGTGCGCAGAAATTGTGATTACACTTTAATTATGTAAAATTCATCGCTCTTTCTTTCCCTGGTAATGGCGCCAAAAACATGATGCCAATACCATGGTTCACAACTTCGCACAACTAACCAACAAGTGCACTGGGTCGTCCAAGTAATACCTTACGTGAGTAAAGGTCGAATCCCACGGAGATTGTTGGTATGAAGCAAGCTATGGTCACCTTGTAAATCTCAGCCAGGCGGATATAAAATAGTAATGGAGTTTTCGAAATTAATAAAATAGGGATAGAAATACTTATGTAATTCATTGGTGAGAATTTCAGATAAGCGGATAGAGATGCTTTCGTTCCTCTGAAACTCTGCTTTCCTGCTATCTTCATCCAATCAGTCTTACTCCTTTCCATGGCTGGCTTTATGTGATACATCACCACTGTCAATGGCTACTTTCGGTCTTCTCTCGGGAAAATGATCCAAATACCCTGTCACGGCATGGCTAATCGTCTGGAGGCATCACCCTTGTCAATGGTTTCATCCTATCCTCTCAGTGAAAATGGTCAACGCACCCTGTCACGGCACGGCTATTCATCTGTCGGTTCTCGATCATGCTGGAATAGGATTTACTATCCTTTTGCGTCTGTCACTACGCCCAACAATCGCGATTTTGAAGCTCGTCACAGTCATTCAATCATTGAATCCTACTCGGAATACCACAGACAAGGTTTAGACCTTCCGGATTCTCTTGAATGCCGCCATCATTCTAGCTTACACCACGAAGATTCCGATTAAGAGATCTAAGAGATACTCATTCAATCTAATGTAGGACGGAAGTGGTTGTCAGGCACACGTTCATAGGGAATGATGATGATTGTCGCGTTCATCACATTCAGATTGAAGTGCGAATGAATATCTTGGAAGCGAAATAAGATGAATTGAATAGAAAACAGTAGTACTTTGCATTAATCTTTGAGGAACAGCAGAGCTCCACACCTTAATCTATGGAGTGTAGAAACTTTACCATTGAAAATACATAAGTGATAATGGAGTTCATTGGTCTCGGCCCCGGAGGGGAACCGGAGTAACCAAGACTACGAATACAATGATAAAAAGTTCTATTTATAATAAACTAGTCACTAGGGTTTACAGAAGTAAGTAATTGATGCATAAATCCACTTTCGGGGCCCACTTGGTGTGTGCTTGGGCTGAGCTTGAGTATTACACGTGTAGAGGTCATTCCTGGAGTTGAACGCCAGTTTTGGTGCCAGTTTGGGCGTTGAACTCCACTTTGCAACTTGTTTCTGGCGCTGGACGCCAGAATTGGGCAGAGAACTGGCGTTGAACGCCAGTTTGCATCATCTAAAATTGGGCAAAGTATGGACTATTAACATTGCTGGAAAGCCCTGGATGTCTACTTTCCAACGCAATTGGAAGCGCGCTATTTCGAGTTCTGTAGCTTCAGAAAATCCACTTTGAGTGCAGGGAGGTCAGAATCCAACAGCATCAGCAGTCCTTCTTCAACCTCTGAATCTGATTTTTGCTCAAGTCCCTCAATTTCAGCCAGAAATTACCTGAAATCACAGAAAAACACACAAACTCATAGTAAAGTCTAGAAATGTGAATTTAACATAAAAACTAATGAAAATATCCCTAAAAGTAACTAGATCCTACTAAAAACATACTAAAAACAATGCCAAAAAGCGTATAAATTATCCGCTCATCACAACACCAAACTTAAATTGTTGCTTGTCCCCAAGCAACTAAAAATAAAATAGGATGAAAAGAAGAGAATATACTATAAATTCCAAACTATCAATGAAACATAGCTTCAATCATATGAGCGGGACTTATAGCTTTTTGCCTCTTGAATAGTTTTGGCATCTCACTTTATCCATGGAGGTTCAGAATGATTGGCATCTATAGGAACTCAGAGTTCAGATAGTGTTATTGACTCTCCTAGTTCAGTATGATGATTCTTGAACACAGCTTCTTTATGAGTCTTGGCCGTGGCCCTAAGCACTTTGTTTTCCAGTATTACCACCGGATACATAAATGCCACAGACACATAATTGGGTGAACCTTTTCAGATTGTGACTCAGCTTTGCTAAAGTTCACAATTAGAGGTGTCCAGGGTTCTTAAGCACACTCTTTTTTTTTGCTTTGGACCTTGACTTTAACCGCTCAGTCTCAAGTTTTCACTAGACACCTACACGCCACAAGCACATGGTTAGGGACAGCTTGGTTTAGCCGCTTAGACCAGGATTTTATTCCTTTAGGCCCTCCTATCCACTGATGCTCAAAGCCATGGGATCCTTTTTATTTGCCCTTGCCTTTTGGTTTTAAGGGTTATTGGCTTTTTGCTCTTGCCTCTTGGTTTTAAGAGCTTTGGCTTTTTCTGCTTGCTTTTTCTTTTTCTTTCTATTTTTTTTTCACCCAGTTTTTTTTTTTCTTTTTTTTTTCTGCAAGCTTTGTTCTTTGCTGCTTTTTCTTGCTTTAAGAATCATTTTTATGATTTTTCAGATTATCAAATAACATGTCTCCTAGTCATCATTCTTTCAAGAGCCAACATATTTAACATTCTTAAACAACAACTTCAAAAGACATATGCACTGTTCAAGCATACATTCAGAAAACAAGAAGCATTGTCACCACATCAATATAATTAAACTAAGCTCAAGGATAAATTCGAAACTCGTGTACTTCTTGCTCTTTTGAATTAAAACATTTTTCATTTAAGAGAGGTGATGGATTCATAGGACATTCATAACTTTAAGACATAGTTTCTAACTACTAATGATCATGTAATGAAGACACAAACATGGATAAGCACTTAACATAGAAAACGAAAAACAGAGAAAGTAAGAGCAAGGAATGAATCCACCTTAGTGATGGTGGCGTTTCCTTCTTGAGGAACCAATGAAGTCCTTGAGCTCTTCTATGTCTCTTCCTTGTCTTTGTTGCTCCTCCCTCATTGCTTTTTGATCTTCTCTTATTTCATAAAGGATGATGGAGTCCTCTTGATGTTCCACCCTTAGTTGTCCCATATTGGAACTCAATTCTCCTAGGGAGGTGTTGATTTGCTCCTAATATTTATGTGGAGGGAAGTGCATCCCCTGAGGTATCTCAGGGATCTCTTGATTTGCAGCCACATGTTCTACCACTGAGCTATAGACCCTTGAAATGAATCTTTCCATCTCCCATGACTCGGAGGTGGAAGCTTTTATCTTCCCTTTCCTCTTTCTAGAGGTTTCTCTGGCCTTAGGTGCCATCAATGGTTATGGAAAAAACAAAAAAGCTATGCTTTTACCACACCAAACTTAGAATGTTGCTCGCCCTCGAGCAAAAGAAGAAGGAATAGAAGAAGAAGAAGAAGATATGGAGGAGATGGAGGGAGGTGTGTATTCGGCCATATGGGTGGGATTGGGTGGGAAAGAGATGTTGAATTTTGAAGGTAAGTGGGTGTATGGATGTGAGTGGTAAAGGGTTAATAGGGAAGAGTGTTTATTGGGAATAGAGGATGATTGAGAAGAGAGAAGAGAGTGAGTGGAGGTAGGTGGGGATCCTGTGGGGTCCACAGATCTTGAGATAATCCTGTGGGGTCCACAGATCCTGAGATGATTCTGTGGGGTCCACAGATCCTGAGATGATCCTGTGGGGTCCACAGATCCTGAGGTGTTCAAGGGTTTACACCCTTGCACCAAATTAGGCATGCAAAATGCCCTTGCACGCAACTCTGGGCGTTCAGCGCCAGGTTGGTGCCCATTTTGGGCGTTCAACGCCCATTTACTGCCATTTCTGGCGTTGAACGCCAGAACCATGCTTGTTCTGGGCGTTCAGCACCAGAACCATGCTCTGTTCTGGCGTTGAATGCCAGGCAGATGCTTCCTCCAGGGTGTGATTTTTCTTCTGCTGTTTTTGATTCTGTTTTTAATTTTTCTATTTATTTTGTGACTCCACATGATCATGAACCTATAAAGACATATAACTAAGAAAAATATTGTTAGATAAAAATTGGGTTGCCTCCCAACAAGCGCTTCTTTAATGTCAATAGCTTGACAGTGGGCTCTCATGGAGCCTCACAGATGTTCAGAGCATTGTTGAGACTCTCCAACACCAAACTTAGAGTTTGGATATGGGAGTTCAACACCAAACTTAGAGTTTGGTTGTGGCCTCCCAACACCAAACTTAGAGTTTGACTGTGGGGGCTTTGGTTGACTCTGCTTTGAGAGAAGCTTTTTCTGCTTCCTCTCCATGGATGCAGAGAGAGATCCTTGAGTTGTAAACACAAGGTTGTCCTTATTTAATTGAAGGATCAATTCTCCTCTATCCACATCAATCACAGCTCTTGCTGTGGCCAGGAAAGGTCTTTCTAGGATGATGGATTTATCCTCTTCCTTTCCAGTATCCAGGACTATGAAATCAGCAGGGATGTAAAGGCCTTCAACCTTTACTAACACGTCCTCTACTTGTCCATAAGCCTGTTTTCTTGAGTTATCTGCCATCTCTAATGAGATTTTAGCAGCTTGTACCCCATAGATTCCCAGTTTCTCTATTACAGAGAGGGGCATGAGGTTTATCCCTGAACCAAGGTCACACAGAGCCTTAAAGATCATGGTGCCTATGGTACAAGGTATTATGAACTTTCCAGGATCCTGTCTCTTTTGAGGCAATGTCAGTTGATCCAGATCACTTAGTTCATTGGTGAACAAAGGAGGTTCATCTTCCCAAGTATCAATACCAAATAATTTGGCATTCAGCTTCATGATTGCACCAAGAAATTTGGCAGTTTGCTCTTCAATAACATCCTCATTCTCTTCATAAGAGGAATACTCATCAGAGCTCATGAATGCCATAAGGAGGTTCAATGGAATCTCTATGGTCTCTAGATGAGCCTCAGAGTCCTTTGGTTCCTCAGAGGGAAGCTCCTTATTGATCACTGGACGTCCCAGGAGGTCTTCCTCCTTGGGATTCACGTCCTCTCCTTCCTTTACAGGTTCGGCCATGGTGCTTATGTCAATGGCCTTGCACTCTCCTTTTGGATTCTCTTCTGTATTGCTTGGGAGAGTACTAGGAGGGATTTCAGTGATCCTTTTACTCAGCTGGCCCACTTGTGCTTCCAAATTTCTAATGGAAGACCTTGTTTCATTCATGAAACTTGTAGTGGCCTTGGATAGATCAGAGACTAAGTTTGCTAAATTAAAAGTATTTTGTTCAGAGTTCTCTGTCTGTTGCTGAGTGGATGATGGAAAAGGCTTGCTATTGCTAAACCTATTTCTTCCACCATTATTAAAGCCTTGTTGAGGCTTTTGATCCTTCCATGAGAAATTTGGATGATTTCTCCATGATGAGTTATAGGTGTTTCCATAAGGTTCACCTAAGTAATTCACCTCTGCTATTGCAGGGTTCTCAGGATCATAAGCTTCTTCTGCATACGAAGCCTCTTGAGTACTGTTGGATGCAGCTTGCATTCCATTCAGACTCTGAGAAATCATATTGACTTGCTGAGTCAATATTTTGTTCTGAGCCAATATGGCATTCAGAGTATCAACTTCAAGAACTCCCTTCTTCATAGGCGTCCCATTACTCATAGGGTTCCTCTCAGAAGTGTACATGAACTGGTTGTTAGCAACCATGTCAATGAGTTCTTGAGCTTCTGCAGGCGTTTTCTTTAGGTGAATGGATCCACCTGCAGAAGTATCCAATGACATCTTTGATAACTCAGATAAACCATTATAGAATATATCCAGGATGGTCCACTCTGAAAGCATGTCAGAAGGACACTTTTTGGTCAGCTGTTTGTATCTTTCCCAAGCTTCATAGAGGGATTCACCATCTTTTTGTTTGAAGGTTTGAACATCCACTCTAAGCTTGCTCAGCTTTTGAGGGGGAAAGAACTTGGCTAAGAAAGCCGTGACCAGCTTATCCCAAGAGTTCAAGCTATCTCTAGGTTGAGAGTCCAACCATATTCTAGCTCTGTCTCTTACAGCAAAAGGGAAAAGCATGAGCCTATAGACTTCAGGATCTACTCCATTAGTCTTAACAGTATCACATATCTGCAAGAATTCAGTTAAGAACTGAAAAGGATCTTCAGATGGAAGTCCATGAAACTTGCAGTTCTGCTGCATCAGAGAAACTAATTGAGGTTTCAGCTCAAAGTTGTTTGCTCCAATGGCAGGAATGGAGATGCTTCTTCCATGTAAATTGGAATTTGGTGCAGTAAAGTCACCAAGCATTCTCCTTGCATTGTTGTTGGGTTCGGCTGCCATCTCCTTTACTTGTTCGAAATTTTCAATCAAGTTGTCTCTGGATTGTTGTAATTTGGCTTCCCTTAGTTTCCTCTTCAGAGTCCTTTCAGGTTCTGGATCAGTTTCAACAAGAATGCCTTTTTCTCTGTTCCTGCTCATAAGAAAGAGAAGAGAAAAAGAAAAGAAGAGGAATCCTCTATGTCACAGTAAAGAGGTTCCTTATTGTTTGTAGAAGAAAAGAAGAAGAAAATCTGAACTCAGAGAGAGAGAGGGTTCGGATTTTTGGTGATGTGAGGAAGAGATGTTAGTAGATGAATAAATAAATAGAAGGAGATGAGGGAGAAGGATTTTCGAAAATAATTTTTGAAAAAGAGTTAGTGATTTTCGAAAATAGTTTTGAAAAAGGTTAGTAGTTTTTCGAAAATTCAAATAAAAAAAATTATTAGTTAATTAAAAAGAAATTTTTGAAAAAGGGGGGAGATATTTTCGAAAATTAGAGAGAGAGAGAGTTAGTTAGGTGGTTTTAAAAAAGATAAGAAACAAACAAAAAGTTAGTTAGTTAGTTGAAACAAATTTTGAAAATCAATTTTGAAAAGATAAGAAGATAGGAAGTTAGGAAAGATATTTTGAAATCAAATTTTTGAAAAAGATAAGATAAGAAGATATTTTTTTGAAAAGATATGATTGAAATTAGTTTTTGAAAAAGATTTGATTTTTAAAATCTAAATTAATGACTTGATTCACAAGAAATCACAAGATATGATTCTAGAACTTAAAGTTTGAATCTTTCTTAATAAGTAAGTAACAAACTTGAAATTTTTGAATCAAAACATTAATTGATTATGTTATTTTCAAAAATTTGATATAAAAATAAGAAAAAGATTTTTGAAAAATATTTTTGGAATTTTCGAAAATAACTAAGAAATTTGAAAAAGATTTGATTTTTGAAAAAGATTTTGAAAAAGATGAGATTTTTAAATTGAAAATTTGATTTGACTCATAAAAACAACTAGATTTTTAAAAATTTTTGAAAAAGTCAAATCTAATTTTCGAAATTTTAAGAGAGAAAAAGGGAAAGATATTTTTTTGATTTTTAAATTTTTAATAATGAGAGAGAAAAACAAGTAAAATGATGCAATGCATGAAATTTTTAGATCAAAACAATGAATGCATGCAAGAATGCTATGAATGTCAAGATGAACACCAAGAACATGATTTTGAAAAATTTTTAATGCAAAGAAAACATGCAAGACACCAAACTTAGAATTCTTTAATGCTTAGGCACTAAGAAGTCAAGAATGCATACGAAAAACAAGAAAAGACACAAAACATGCAAATGCAAAGATCAAACAAGAAGACTTACCAAGAACAACTTGAAGATCATGAAGAACACTATGAATGCATGAATTTTCGAAAAATGCAAGATGCACATGCAATTGACACCAAACTTATAACATGACTCAAGACTCAAACAAGAAACAGAAAAATATTTTTGATTTTTATGATTTTCTAAAATTTTTTTTTTGTTTTTTTTTTCGAAAGTTTTTGTGAAAAATAAAAATAAGGATTCCAAAATTTTTAATATGAATTCCAGGAATCTTGCAATCTTAGTCTAAAGCTTCAGTCCATGAATTAGACATGGCTCACTAGCCGGCCAAGCTTTCAATGAAAGCTCCGGTCCAAAACACTAGACATGGCCAATGGCCAGCCAAGCTTCAGCATGTAAATCAGGAACAGCAGCAGGTAGATTAGCAACAACTAGCTTGCTCTTGATAACAAATTGCAAGCCTCAGTCCAAATGAATTTAGACATGGCTTTACAGCCAGCCAGGCTTCACATGCTTCATGAAACACTAGAATTCATTCTTTAAAAATTTTGAATAAATATTTTTTTTTTCGAAAACAGGTGAGAAAATTTTGAAATATTTTTGAAAAAATTTTTGAAAAGAAAACAAAAAGAAAATTACCTAATCTGAGCAATAAGATGAACCGTCAGTTGTCCAAACTCGAACAATCCCCGGCAACGGCGCCAAAAACTTGGTGCGCAGAAATTGTGATTACACTTTAATTATGTAAAATTCATCGCTCTTCTTTCCCTGGTAATGGCGCCAAAAACATGATGCCAATACCATGGTTCATAACTTCGCACACCTAACCAGCAAGTGCACTGGGTCGTCCAAGTAATACCTTACGTGAGTAAGGGTCGAATCCCACGGAGATTGTTGGTATGAAGCAAGCTATGGTCACCTTGTAAATCTCAGTCAGGCGGATATAAAATAGTAATGGAGTTTTCGAAATTAATAAAATAGGGATAGAAATACTTATGTAATTCATTGGTGAGAATTTCAGATAAGCGGATAGAGATGCTTTCGTTCCTCTGAACCTCTGCTTTCCTGCTATCTTCATCCAATCAGTCTTACTCCTTTCCATGGCTGGCTTTATGTGATACATCACCACTGTCAATGGCTACTTTCGGTCTTCTCTCGGGAAAATGATCCAAATGCCCTGTCACGGCACGGCTAATCGTCTGGAGGCATCACCCTTGTCAATGGTTTCATCCTATCCTCTCAGTGAAAATGGTCAACGCACCCTGTCACGGCACGGCTATTCATCTGTCGGTTCTCGATCATGCTGGAATAGGATTTACTATCCTTTTGCGTCTGTCACTACGCCCGGCAATCGCAAGATTGAAGCTCGTCACAGTCATTCAATCATTGAATCCTACTCAGAATACCACAGACAAGGTTTAGACCTTTTGGATTCTCTTGAATGCCGCCATCATTCTAGCTTACACCACGAAGATTCCGATTAAGAGATCTAAGAGATACTCATTCAATCTAATGTAGGACGGAAGTGGTTGTCAGGCACGCGTTCATAGGGAATGATGATGATTGTCACGTTCATCACATTCAGATTGAAGTGCGAATGAATATCTTGGAAGCGAAATAAGATGAATTGAATAGAAAACAGTAGTACTTTGCATTAATCTTTGAGGAACAGCAGAGCTCCACACCTTAATCTATGGAGTGTAGAAACTTTACCGTTGAAAATACATAAGTGATAATGGAGTTCATTGGTCTCGGCCCCAGAGGGGAACTGGAGTAACCAAGACTACGAATACAATGATAAAAAGTTCTATTTATAATAAACTAGTCACTAGGGTTTACAGAAGTAAGTAATTGATGCATAAATCCACTTCCGGGGCCCACTTGGTGTGTGCTTGGGCTGAGCTTGAGTGTTACATGTGTAGAGGTCATTCCTGGAGTTGAACGCCAGTTTTGGTGCCAGTTTGGGCGTTGAACTCCACTTTGCAACTTGTTTCTGGCGCTGGACGCCAGAATTGGACAGAGAACTGGCGTTGAACGCCAGTTTGCGTCGTCGAAAATTGAGCAAAGTATAAAATATTATACATTGCTGGAAAGCCCTGGATGTCTACTTTCCAACGCAATTGGAAGCGCGCCATTTCGAGTTCTGTAGCTTCAGAAAATCCACTTTGAGTGCAGGGAGGTCAGAATCCAACAGCATCAGCAGTCCTTCTTCAACCTCTGAATCTGATTTTTGCTCAAGTCCCTCAATTTCAGCCAGAAATTACCTGAAATCACAGAAAAACACACAAACTCATAGTAAAGTCCAGAAATGTGAATTTAACATAAAAACTAATGAAAACATCTCTAAAAGTAATAGATCCTACTAAAAACATACTAAAAACAATGCCAAAAAGCGTATAAATTATTCGCTCATCATAAACCAACTTCTAAACAAACAAAAAGCCAAGTTCAAGAAAAGGTCCAAAACTCAAACTACTCAACATTCTCATCCTCTTCTTCAGCTGCGCCATCATCCTCCACCATAGCTCCATCTTGTATTATCTTCCCTGGATCCATCTGAGAAAAGTCGAATTCAGGAGCCAAAAACTTTGCTTATAACGAGGCTCGTTCAAAACCTTCAACAAAGGAATCGAGAATCTCTGCCTCCTTGCTTTTCTCCATCTCTTTCAATTTCTCCATCACCTCAATCATCTGAGCACTCATGCTAGAAAGGTCGGCTTCCTTTTTCTTGAGATCCTCTACCTCCTTAGCATAATTATCTTTCATCAGCTTCAACTCCTTCTCAGTCTCAGACAATTTGGTTTCCAACTCGGTTACCCTGGCATTCTTTAAAGCCAGCTCCTCCTTCAATTTAGGGTCTTCCTTTTGCTCGGCAAGTTTGTGATTTGGCTTCGCCCTAAGCTCACCAGCCGTAAACCAAGTACCTGGCACAACCAAATAGACAACCATAAAAAAAAACTTAAAACCCAAACCACAGTTAAACAAATACCTGCATATATTGATCAATGGCGACATCCGCAACCTCGTTCGCCAAAGATACATCCGCCGACGATTGGCAAACTTCGTCGGCCACGACCATAAAAGGAAAATCCTTACACCATAAAGACGAGCCGTCACTTTGATCGACAACGTCATGCAATTTCTTTTGGTTCTGGAAAAAACTTCGAATTTCCTCAATCTGAATCTCCTCCCTCTCTTCCTCAGAACCATCCGATAAATCCACCACATCAGTCTTCCTCTTTTTCAAGTTGACCTTTTTTCTTCTTGGCTTAGGCTGGTTAACCTCGCCAGCACCAGCATCTCTTTCAGCTTTTGACATTGATCACTCCTTTTCGAGATTCTTGCTTTTCACCTGAGCTCTCAGAGTGGCAGCGGATACCCCAGGATACTTTTCCCCTGAAACAAAAACACCAAGTTAGCAAAATATAAGTTCGAAAGAAATAACCTCAACACTTCAAAAAACTGAAGTAAATATTCTATAATGGCCTGCCTATTTTCTTCCCATTGAAGTAAATAAAAAACTGAAATAAACTCCTTTCGATCAACAACTTCAACTAAGTACTCTATAATTCATTCATCTCTTGCACTAATGGTTTCTGGCCCGAGAATATTATGAGGCTCCAAAAACCACCAAAGGAGAAATTTTTCCCCCAAATGCTCGTCCACATAAAAAGAAAAATCAACTTCAGCATTAGAAACTTTCACATACATCTCCTTGAAGTCTTTAAACGACGACTTATAACAATTTAAAATAGCAAACCCTGGCGAACTATTCAAGTTCACCCAATCCCCTTCCAGACACCTTTGGCCTGGAATAAGGAAAAGAACAACTCCACAGAAGGGGTCTCTTCCAAAAACTTCATCAGAATCTCAAAACTACGAAGAAACGCCCACCCATTCGGGTGGAGTTGGGAAGGTGCACAGTTCAATTGCCTCTGCACCTGACATTCAAAATCAGTGAAGGGAAGCTTCACCCTCAACTCCTCTAACACACAACTATACATATAAAAAGACTCAAATCCTTCTCCCGTATGAAACACACAGTCACTAGGAACACACGGAAGCAGCTCCAATCGGAGGCCAGACCCGACCCTCACAATCTTACTTCTATGTATCTCCTTCACAGCTTCCTGATCTAAGAACAGTGAGGAACGCTTCCTAATGTCATCATTTACCTAGCCATATGACCACTCAACTCTCTCTTTTTTCTCTTTTTCAAAACCCATTAGAAAGACCCAAACGAAGAAGAAAGAGAACAGAAATTACAGATACTAGAGAAAAAATGCAATGTACCTCTTTTACTCATGATTCCTTAAAATGTCTCTGATAACAAAGAAAACTTTGTGCAATCAACACAACATTTTTGGATTCCAAAAGTTTTTAATTAACACTACAAAAACTACTTTGAATTCCACTAAACCATCCCATCAGTTACATCGAAGGGAATGACGTGCATTGGGAACACGCACGTTCATTAAATGGCCATTTAAACTTCTTCTCTCTCCTACTCATACCAATTACATAATGTTTAATAAAGCATTTTGAACTGGGGGCTCCAAGGCTAACTCAATGGCTGATTTATGACTCATCAAAAGCTCAACCTGCTTCACTAAAATGCATTTCCAAGCCAAGTTTGGGGGCTATGATATGGATGTTACAAATCCGAAGCAATAACTCGGCATTATGCATCATAACTCGGCATTATACATTACAACTCGGCATCATATGTTATAAGTTATAACCAGACTCAACGGACTACATCATGGAATAAAAACGTCCGACCAGGTACTATCACCTACTAAAATCTAACACTACAAGAAAACAAGCTTTTTGCTATGCTTTTAAAGCATGGCAAAAAGTCCAAAAAGGCATAGCGATAGCTTTTCGCCACGCTTTTTGAGCTACCGGCACGCTTTTGAAAGGGTCACATCTGCAAGGGTGCCGGTTGCTCTATCGCCATGCTTTTGGTGATCTATCGCCACGCTTTTTTTGCCACGCTTTTAAAGATCGCCACACTTTAAAAGCATAGCTACATGTGTCAGATATGGCTACGCTTTTAAAGCATGCTAATAGCAAGATATGGCTACGCTTTTAAAGCGTGCCAATAGCGTGAGATACAGCTACGCTTTTAAAGCGTGGCTATTGATGCTACTGTACATTATGGCTACGCTTTTAAAGCGTGCCAATAGAGGTTGATACAGCTACACACACACACACACACACACACACACACAGAGAGAGAGAGAGAGAGAGATCAAAGCCCAAACTTGTCAGTTTTTATTAGAATAAGCTTGCTTTTGAATGAAACATGACTAGACAAAATTCCTTATAACATCAAATTGACATAAGCTTTCCCTGACATAATTTTAAAATTTTCATTATATATTCTATTCATACAAGAAATCAAAGCTCTATGGAGAATCACGATAAAATTATAGGACATAGTCCCAGCCTTAAAATTATCCAACAACAAATGACAAAAATTCAAGCAAAAATCCACTCAAAGATAAAAGACCAGGATGAACTGCAACATGTCCACTCACACACCAACCTATTATAAAACCTTAAACACCAAGCAAAAATCCAAGCCAAACACCACAAACAACATAAATCAAGCTCACCCAAAAAACAGAGAATATTTTCTTTCAAAATAATAATAACAATAATTTAAAGGGCCAGTTAATTACTTCAACTCAGTGTCATGGAATAATTGACAAACCCCAGTTCCAAAATTAAAGCAAACAGCAGAAAATGCCGCTCAGAAAACATAATAGCTCAGAGAATCACAAAGAAAGTTACAAACTTTGGTGAATTAACACACACCTGAGATACTGAAAACAAAATAAAATAAAGAAGCAATATCCCTCTAAGTTATTGTCTAAATTTAGAGCTTAATGCAGCAGAAAAAGGTCCAAAAAAAGATAAAAAACAAAAAACAAAATAATCAAAGCAGAGCATTTATCTCAAAGTGCTGAAGGGGACTACAAAAGATGCACATATTCTAATAGCTTCAATACCTACAAATGCTGGTAAGGATTTATAATCAAATGTGCTTTTGTACAGAATCCCAAACACAATCCACAGAGTAAATACAAATATACAATCATAACAGAACAAATGATAATTAAAGGCTTTGATGATTGTCGTTTCCTATATAAACACTGCTAACCTGCGTTACAGCGTTACGATCCTTGCTCTTTTTCAAAGCTTCAAGCTTTTTGTTATCTAACTGCGAATAATAGGTAAGGAACAACATGAAAATGACAACCACAACCACACGAATCATAACAAAAATAGAAGAAAATCCCAGTAGTATTTTAGTGTACATAATCCAAATTTAAGAGACAATACCTTCAAATACTCCTTAACCTTGTCAACCTCTGGGAAAGAGTAACCTGTCTCAATGGCAACATATAAAACATTCTTGTAGGCGTTGATGAACATATGTAGGGCAGCTGCAAGGGTGGGGTATGAAATGGCCAATGAGAGTGCGGTCACCATTGAGACTCCAACGGCGAACTCCTCAACAAGGTCGTCGTCAGTGAGATCAAGAACCTCAAGGCTAAATACTGAACCATTGTCATAGACAGGACAATAAGACCATATGAAAAGGGCTTGATGCCAAGCTTGGAAAGTAGTGCAGCTTTAAAAGAACCGACCTTGTCACCCTTCTTAATAAGTTCCACAGGGGTGATAATTTCAACAGTACCCTTATTGATCTTGGTTGGAATATTCAGAACCTAAATTGTGAAGACTGACACAATCACCAAAATCAGCAAGAAGAATAAATGAGATCAACAAGAACGAGATTGCATACCTGGAAGAACGAGGTCTGTGAGGGGTCAAGCCCTGTGTTGCCTGGAGGAACAACAACATCAATTGGAGTAACCAAACCAACACGAGCAGGTACTCCAAACTATTGATATAACAAAAAAGATAAAAAAACGCTCTTGAATATAAGTTGGCAAGTACTAGGTTCAACAGGCAGTAAACAGAAAACTCAAACAGATTCAAGAAAAAGTGTTTTGAAGATCATTAATAGCATCATAGTCACTGAGCAAAAACAAACACACCATCCCATTAGGTAGAAGAGTGTCACATCGAGAATTTTAAAGTAACAAATGTTGTACTGTGATTCCTATAAGACTTCTACATAAGATCAACAAGCTTAAAGAAATGCAAGTAACATTATTAAACACATATGCACACGTACAAGCATCAAAACAAAGTTGAAACTTTTGACAGTTAATTCTGAGTAAACAATGCCAATGAAAATAAGAAACCATAAGAAAGTTAGAGAACACCAAACAACAAATTAAAATCAAATAATTAAAAAACTGCAACCACAAAAGTTAGAGAACAAATTCAAAATCAACAAAGATTAAGAATCAAGAACAGAACAAAAACTAGCAGTGAAAATAGATGCAGACAAAATACAAGAACAAAAATCAAGAACAGAATCGAGCAATGAAAAATAGATGCAGTGAAATATCAAGAACCAAAAATGAAGAACAGAATCAACTCAAGTACAGAACAGGGAAAAATAGAAGTATTAAAAAATCATAACAAAAATTAAGAATCAAGAATAGCAACCAAGAGAATACTAGAGAACTGCAGAACATATGCCAACCAAGAATCAAGAACAAATTAAAAATCAAAACTAAAATCAAGAACTAAAATACTTAGAAACAGACCAGAATTAACTCAATTTATTTAATATAAGAAGTTGTAAGATAACTCAGTAAATGCACTCACTTCATTTATAAGATAACTTAGTAAGTTTAAAGCAGTGAGCTTTTTTAAAAACTGTAGAACTAAGAAGTTGACGTTAGAGATTTTTGCCAGTAAAGAATTTCATAAAAACAGTCGCGTTGTAGATATAGTCTCTAAACCGACAGAAATCCCTTCGTACAAACGTTTTGGTTGTCACAAGTAACAAACCCCTAAATAAATTGTTAACCGAAGTATTCAAACCTCGGGTCGTCTTCTCAAGGAACTGCAGGGAAGTATGTTCTTATTATTGGTTATTAAAATTGTAGATTTGGGGTTTCAACAGTGAGGAACAAATATGACAAATAATTTAAATGGCAATTAAAAATAAATAAATACTGTAAAGCAAACTTTTGGACAAGGTATGAGAAATTGGAAGTCCAGACTTAGTTATCCTTATCAATAACAATGAAAGTCGAATCTTAATTCCACTTAGTTAACATTTACTAAAGCAAAGGAAAGTCAAGGGACTAATTAGCTTGATCTTCGAATCCTATTTATTTCCTAAGAAAATGTTGGGATTTTTGAAGTTCAATTCAATTAGCAAAGATAACAGTTATCAATTATGTTGAGATAAGACAACTCCTGAGTTACTGATTTCTTAACAAAAATCAAAAGGGGAAAAAGTAAATTTGCTGGAATAAAAATGCCTTTAGATATAAAGCAACAATAACATAAATTAAAGAAAGCAATCATAAACTGGAATACCTCAAATAACATTAATTAAGAAAATTATATGTAACATGGAAGAGTGCATAAGCTAAATTGGGAAAATAAATAAAAATAAAGAACCTGGGATTGAGAGTTACTCCTAAAACTAAGAGAAGTCCTAAATCCTAAGAGAGAAAGGGGAGAGCCTCTGTCAAGACTAATCTAAATCATGGAAAGCAACTAAATTGGCGAGCTCCCTCTGAATGGATGCATTCCCACACTTTATAACCTCTGGTCTATGCCTTCTGGACTTGGATTTGGGCCAAAAAGGGCTTCAGAAATCGCTAGAAGCATTTTCTGCAATTTTTGGTGCGTGGCCTCTGTCACGCGTCCGCATGGGTCACGCGGTCGCGTCATTCGGAGCTTTTCTTCTCACGTGGTCGCGTCAGTCATACGGCCGCATCATATATGTTTTGCTTAGGGCGCGCGGTCGCGTCAGTCATGCGGCCGCATCACTGTTGATTCGCGCTTGGCATGCGTCCGCGTCGCCCATGCGATCGCGTGGATGCCAGTTTCTTTAGAAACTCTGTTTTGTGCTTTCCTTCCATTTTTGTATGTTTCCTTTTTCATTCTTTAAGTCATTCCTGCCTTAGAAGATCTGAAACTACTCAACACACTAATCACGGCATCGAATGGAAATAAAGGTAATTAAAATAATTAATTTTAAAGCATAGGAAACATGTTTTTCACATACATCACATAATAAGGAAGGGAAAGTAAAACCATGCAATTAATATGAATAAGTGGGTGAAGGATTGAATAAATCACTCAAACTAAGCACAAAATATATCATAAAATATGGGTTTATCAACCTCCCCACACTTAAACAATAGCATGTCCTCATGCTAAATCCAAAGTAAAAAGTAAGGTTAAAGTGGTGGAATGTCATGCAATGCAATCTAATCTAAATGCAACTACCTAGATGAATGATGCATCATGCAATTCTAATTTTTATTTACTTGAATATAAAGCTTGCATGTAGTTAAATTAATTCACATTCTCAATGAGTCATGTATATATATAGCCAAACCTTAGATAGTGATGAAATGCCTTTACAATTGAGATGGGAGAGAGAAACATTTTAAAAACTTGCAAGACAATTAACAATTTAAACAGAGATAAATGTTAATGAGCTATTGAACCCTCACTGGATTTTGTGTTTACTCTCTAATCACTCAGTGTTTATTGGGTTAATCACTCTATTCTTCTTTTTATTCTTTCTTTCTATAAATTTGTTCTTCATCTAACCAATCAACAATTATAAAATATAGGCATACCAAAAATCATGAGGTCTTAAGTAAGGTTCTAATGGGGCCAAGGTAAAGGTAAGGGTATATGTATAAGGCTAAGTGAGCTAATAAGTGAATCCTTAATTAGACTAAGATCTCACCTGACATACATACTTTCTAAATCAAAGCTTCTTTACCTATTTTCCATATTTTCTCACTTTTGATGTTACATGCTCATATCTCAATATTTATTTTTTTTATCCCATGTGCATTGCTTTATTTCATAATTGGGGAATTCTTTTTGTGTCCCCTTTATTCATAACACTTTTTTTTTAATGCACATGGTAATTCAATTATAATTAATTTTACATGAGCATGCTTCCCAAAACTTTTTATTTGAGTTATTTTATTCTTTTCAACTTTTCTACCTTTTGTTTTTATCATCCATGTTCCCAATAGGTTTTCCCACATTTAAACTATACATAATTTTCTATCTTAAGCTAACCAAGGATTCAACTTGGGATTTATTTTGTTTTTCTACTTAAGGCTAGTAATGTGGCTAATAGAATAAAAGGGGATTTAAAGACTCAAGGGGGCTAACAAGGGTGATGTAAAAGATAGGCTATTTTGGGATAAGTGAGCTAAAATCAAATAATGGCCTCAATCACTCTCCTAGTATGTATCTACATTCTATAATCGGACATATAGATTAAAACAAAGTAAAGAACACCAGAATATAAGAGAGGGGCGGAACACACAGGAATAAAAATTATGGTTTGAATGTAACCATACAATTAAGCTCAAAACTCACAGGCTATGTGTTCTCTAGCTCAAAAATCATTTATTACTTATGTATGTCATGCAGGTTTAGTTAAAAATTCTCATTATTCTCAATGTAAAACTTATATTGAATGGCTTTAAAGTTCTAGTGTTTCTCCTTGATGAAGTGTTGTTAACTAACATGTAATGCTATATATACAAGGTGTGGGTTGTTTTGATTCTGTTAAGGCCTTTAGTTTACTTCCTTTTTCTTTTCAATCTATTCTGAGTTATCTTATGCTAAAAAGGGTAAACTATACTAATCAATCTACAATTTCTATAACTAATAAGTTAGAATTGCAACTAAACTAAGTGGTTAAAATATGAACTAAAAATGCAAAATGTAGAAATAGAGTAAAAATACATGAAAGTAGCAATGTATAAGTACTCAGAAAATAAAAATAAAAATAAGGAGAAAAATACAGAAAAATATCCAAAAAAAAAAAGAAAAAGAGTCTGTAGTGGTTCACCAAAATAATACGCCAGAGATGGCGACCTCCCCACACTTAAAATGTAGCATCGTCCCTGATGCTCACTCAAGCAGGGTGTGAAGGAGTGTCATCACTGGAAGGGTGGGTAGCTGGGGTCTCTGTGGTGGTGATCTGAGGGTCTGACTGCTGTGGAGGGGGTGCTGACTGAAGAGGGATCTCAGGATCTACAGCCTGAATCTGGGGTGGAGCCTCTTGATGGTGTGCTGCCTGCTGGGTGCCTGCCTGCTCTGCCTCCTGCTGTGGGTAGGTCTCTGCCTCGGGCGCATCCGCCTCCTCCTCAGATGCCTCGGATGGTGTGTCGGGCTCGGAGGAGATGTCGCCAGATTGTATCATCAGCTTCAGGTGCTCATAGCGTCGCTTGTTGCGACGCTCCATCTGGTCAAGCCGTCGAAACAGGCAGTGCACTAGATGATAGATGGGTTCTGGGGCAGGTGGAGGTGCAGTGGTGGTGGAAGGTGTAGCTGTAGAGGAAGAGGGGCCGGCAGATGGTATGGCAGTGTCACCAGGAGCAGTGAGGACAGGAGGTCTGTAGCCCAAGGCGAGAAAGTTCCTGCTGTGCGGGATAATCTTCTTGCATTCTGCAACAGGTGGCCTCTCATTAGCATCCTCCCAAGGCACGTCAGCTCGACGGCCTAGCTGTGTGATCAAGTATGGAAAGGGAAGAGTGCCTCGGACGTGGACCCTGGCCATGTAGAACCGGATAAAGCGTGGCAGGTACAGATCCTTACCCTCCATCACACACCATGGGAGGGTGATCATAGCGGCAGGTATATCGGTCTCGTGAGTACTCGGCATAATGAAGTTGCTAAGTATCTGATGCCATAGCCGAGCCTCATCATTCAAGTATGCTCGCTTGATTCCCTTGGGCATGGTGGTGTTCTGACCCATTGGTGCACGAAATTGTGATCTCCAGGCTCGAACAAATCCTAGTAATGGCTCCAAAGCTTGGTGCTCTAATCTTAATTCATAATTGTCACAACTTCGATACAACTAACCAGCAAGTGCACTGGGTCGTCCAAGTAATACCTTACGTGAGTAAGGGTCGAATCCCACGGAGATTGTTGGTATGAAGCAAGCTATGGTCACCTTGTAAATCTCAGTCAGGCAGATATAAAGTGATAATGGAGTTTTCGAAATTTAATAATAGAATAGGGATAGAGATACTTATGTAATTCATTGGTGAGAATTTCAGATAAGAGAATGGAGATGCTTTTCGTTCCTCTGAACCTCTGCTTTCCTGCTATCTTCAACCAATCAGTCTTACTCCTTTCCATGGCTGGCTTTACGTGATACATCACCACTGTCAATGGCTACTTTCGGTCATCTCTCGGGAAAATGATCCAATGCCCTGTCACGGCACGGCTAATCGTCTGGAGGCATCACCCTTGCCAATGGCTTCATCTTATCCTCTCAGTGAATAATCTGCTCACGCACCCTGTCATGGCACGGCTATTCATCTGTCGGTTCTCGATCATGCTGGAATAGGATTTACTATCCTTTTGCGTCTGTCACTAACGCCCTGCACTCGCGAGTTAGGAGCTCGTCACAGTCATTCAATCATTGAATCCTACTCGGAATACCACAGACAAGGTTTAGACCTTCCGGATTCTCTTGAATGCCGCCATCATTCTAGCTTACACCACGAAGATTCTTGTTAGAAGATCTAAGAGATACTCATTCTAGCTTAATTCATGTAGAACAGAAGTGTTTGTCAGGCACGCGTTCATAAGGGAGAAAGATGATGAACGTCACACATAATCATCACCTTCATCATGTTCTTGGGAGCGAATGGATATCTTAGAAGAGAAATAAGAAGAATTGAATAGAAGACAGAAGTACTTTGCATTAATCTTTGAGCAACAGCAAAGCTCCACACCTTAATCTATGGAGTGCAGAAACTCTACCGTTGAAAATACATAAGTGAAGGTCCAGGCATGGCCGAGATGGCCAGCCCCCTTGATCTAAGAACAATGCGTTCAAAGATGATCCTAAGATCCTAAGATGATCAAAAGATGCCTAATACAATAGTAAAAGGTCCTATTTATAATAAACTAGCTACTAGGGTTTACATGCGTAAGTAATTTATGCATAAATCCACTTCCAGGGCCCACTTGGTGTGTGCTTGGGCTGAGCCTGAGTGTTGCATGTGCAGAGGCCATTTGTGGAGTTGAACGCCAGTTTCTGTGCCAGTTTGGGCGTTCAACTCTGGTTTTGGATCCTTTTCTGGCGCTGGATGCCAGATTTGGGCAGAAGGCTGGCGTTGAACGCCAGTTTACGTCGTCTATTCTTAGCCAAAGTATGGACTATTATATATTTCTGGAAAGCCCTGGATGTCTACTTTCCAACGCAATTGGAAACGCGCCATTTCGAGTTCTGTAGCTCCAGAAAATCCACTTTGAGTACAGGGAGGTCAGAATCCAACAGCATCAGCAGTCCTTTTTCAACCTCTGAATCTGATTTTTGCTCAAGTCCCTCAATTTCAGCCAGAAAATACCTGAAATCACAGAAAAACACACAAACTCATAGTAAAGTCCAGAAATGTGAATTTAACATAAAAACTAATGAAAACATCCCTAAAAGTAACTAGATCCTACTAAAAACATACTAAAAACAATGCCAAAAAGCGTATAAATTATCCGCTCATCACAACACCAAACTTAAATTGTTGCTTGTCCCCAAGCAACTGAAAATCAAATAGGATAAAAAGAAGAGAATATACTATAAATTCCAAACTATCAATGAAACATAGCTGTAATCATATGAGCGGGACTTATAGCTTTTTGCCTCTTGAATAGTTTCGGCATCTCGCTTTATCCATTGAGGTTCAGAATGATTGGCATCTATAGGAACTTCAGATTTCGAATAGTGTTATTGACTCTCCTAGTTTAGTATGATGATTCTTGAACACAGCTTTTTTTATGAGTCTTGGCCGTGGCCCTAAGCACTTTGTTTTCCAGTATTACCACCGGATACATAAATGCCACAGACACATAATTGGGTGAACCTTTTCAGATTGTGACTCAGCTTTGCTAGAGTCCCCAATTAGAGGTGTCCAGGGTTCTTAAGCACACTCTTTGTTTTTGCTTTGGACCTTGACTTTAACCGCTCAGTCTCAAGTTTTCACTTGACACCTATACGCCACAAGCACATGGTTAGGGACAGCTTGGTTTAGCCGCTTAGACCAGGATTTTATTCCTTTAGGCCCTCCTATCCACTGATGCTCAATGCCTTGGGATCCTTTTTATTTGCCCTTGCCTTTTGGTTTTAAGGGTTATTGGCTTTTTCTGCTTGCTTTTTCTTTGTCTTTCTTTTTTTTTTTCTATTTTTTTTTCGCCCCCTTTTTTTTTCTGCAAGCTTTGTTCTTTGCTGCTTTTTCTTGCTTCAAGAATCGTTTTTATGATTTTTCAGATTATCAAATAACATGTCTCCTAGTCATCATTCTTTCAAGAGCCAACATATTTAACATTCTTAAACAACAACTTCAAAAGACATATGCACTGTTCAAGCATACATTCAGAAAACAAGAAGCATTGTCACCACATCAATATAATTAAGCTAAGTTCAAGGATAAATTCGAAACTCATGTACTTCTTGTTCTTTTGAATTAAAACATTTTTCATTTAAGAGAGGTGATGGATTCATAGGACATTCATATCTTTAAGACAAAGTTACTACTACTAATGATCATGTAATGAAGAAACAAACATAGATAAGCACATAATACAGAAGACGAAAAACAGAAAAAGTAAGAACAAGGAATGAGTCCACCTTAGTGATGTCCTTGAGCTCTTCTATGTCTCTTCCTTGCCTTGGCTGCTCCTCCTTCATTGCTTTTAGATCTTCTCTGATTTCATGAAGGATGATGGAGTGCTCTTGATGTTCCACCCTTAGTTGCTTCCAATAATTGTGTGGAAGAAAATGTATCCCCTGAGGTATCTCAGGGATCTCTTGATTTGCAGTCAAATGTTCTACCACTGAGCTATAGACCCTTGATGGAAGCTTTTGTCTTCCCTTTCCTCTTTCTAGAGGTTTCTCTGGCCTTAGGTGCCATCAATGGTTATGGAAAAAACAAAAAAAGCTATGCTTTTTACCACACCAAACTTAGAATGTTGCTCGCCCTCGAGCAAAAGAAGAAAGAATAGAAGAATAAGAAGAAGATATGGAGGAGATGGAGGGCGATGTGTATTCGGCCATATGGGTGGGATTGGGTGGGAAAGAGATGTTGAATTTTGAAGGAAAGTGGGTGTTTGGATGTGAGTGGTAAAGAGTTAATAGGGAAGAGTGTTTATTGGGAATAGAGGATGATTGAGAAGAGAGAAGAGAGTGAGTGGAGGTAGGTGGGGATCCTGTGGGGTCCACAGATCCTGAGGTGATTCTGTGAGGTCCACAGATCTTGAGGTGTCAAGGCATTTACATCCCTGCACCAATTTAGGCATGCAAAATGCCCTTGCACACAACTCTGGGCGTTCAGCGCCAGGTTGGTGCCCATTTTGGGCGTTCAACGCCCATTTGCTGCCATTTCTGGCGTTGAACGCCAGAACCATGCTTGTTCTGGGCGTTCAGCGCCAGGATGCTCCCATTCTGGGCATTCAGCGCCAGAACTATGCTCTGTTCTGGCGTTTGAACGCCAGACAGATGCTCCTCCAGGGTGTGATTTTTCTTCTGCTGTTTTTGATTCCGTTTTCAATTTTTATATTTATTTTGTGACTCCACATGATCATGAACCTAAGAAAAAATAAAAATAAGAATTAGATAAACATTGGGTTGCCTCCCAACAAGCGCTTCTTTAATGTCAATAGCTTGACAGTGGGCTCTCATGGAGCCTCACAGATGTGCAGAGCTTTGTTGAGATTCTCCAACACCAAACTTAGAGTTTGGATATGGGAGTTCAACACCAAACTTAGAGTTTGGTTGTGGCCTTCCAACACCAAACTTAGAGTTTGACTGTGGGGGCTCTGGTTGACTCTGCTTTGAGAGAAGCTTTTCAAGCTTCCTCTCCATGGTTGCAGAGGGAGATCCTTGAGTTTTGAATACAAGGGAATTCTCATTCCATTGAAGGACTATTTCACCTCTGTCAACATCAATCACAGCTCTTGCTGTGGCCAGGAAAGGTCTTCCTAGGATGATGGATTCATCCTCTTCCTTTCCAGTATCCAGGACTATGAAATCAGCAGGGATGTAAAGGCCCTCAACCTTTACTAACACGTCCTCTACTTGTCCATAAGCCTGTCTTCTTGAGCTGTCTGCCATCTCTAGTGAGATTTTAGCAGCTTGCACCCCATAGATTCCCAGTTTCTCTATTACAGAGAGGGGCATGAGGTTTATTCCTGAACCAAGGTCACACAGAGCCTTAAAGATCATGGTGCCTATGGTACAGGGTATTATGAACTTTCCAGGATCCTGTCTCTTCTGAGGCAATGTCAGTTGATCCAGATCACTTAGTTCATTGATGAACAAGGGAGGTTCAACTTCCCAAGCATCAATGCCAAACAATTTGGCATTCAGCTTCATGATTGCACCAAGAAACTTGGCAGTTTGCTCTTCAGTGACATCCTCATTCTCTTCAGAAGAGGAATACTCATCAGAGCTCATGAAGGGCATAAAGAGGTTCAATGGAATCTCTATGGTCTCTAGATGAGCATCAGAGTCCTTTGGTTCCTCAGAGGGAAGCTCCTTATTGATCACTGGACGTCCCAGGAGGTCCTCCTCCTTGGGATTCACGTCCTCTCCTCTCCTCAGAGGTTCGGCCATGGCGCTTATGTCAATGGCCTTGCACTCTCCTTTTGGGTTCTCTTCTGTATTGCTTGGGAGAGTACTAGGAGGGATATCAGTGATCCTTTTACTCAGCTGGCCCACTTGTGCTTCCAGATTTCTAATGGAAGACCTTGTTTCATTCATGAAACTTACAGTGGCCTTAGATAGATCAGAGACTAGATTTGCTAAATTAGAAGCATTTTGTTCAGAGTTCTCTGTCTGTTGCTGAGTGGATGATGGAAAAGGCTTGCTATTGCTAAACCTGTTTCTTCCACCATTATTAAAGCCTTGTTGAGGCTTTTGATCCTTCCATGAGAAATTTGGATGATTTCTCCATGTTGAGTTATAGGTGTTTCCATAAGGTTCACCTAAGTAATTTACCTCTGCTATTGCAGGGTTCTCAGGATCATAAGCTTCTTCTTCAGAAGAAGCCTCTTGAGTACTGTTGGATGCAGCTTGCATTCCATGCAGACTCTGAGAGATCATATTGACTTGCTGTGTCAATATTTTATTCTGAGCCAATATGGCATTCAGAGTATCAACCTCAAGAACTCCCTTCTTCACAGGCGTCCCATTGCTCACAGGATTCCTTTCAGAAGTGTACATGAACTGGTTATTAGCAACCATGTCAATGAGTTCTTGAGCTTCTGCAGGCGTTTTCTTTAGGTGAATGGATCCACCTGCAGAAGTATCCAATGACATCTTAGATAACTCAGACAGACCATCATAGAATATATCCAGGATGGTCCATTCTGAAAGCATGTCAGAAGGACACTTTTTGGTCAACTGTTTGTATCTTTCCCAATCTTCATAGAGAGATTCACCTTCTTTCTGTCTGAAGGTTTGAACATCAGCTCTAAGCTTGCTCAGCTTTTGAGGAGGAAAGTACTTGGCTAAGAAAGCCGTGACCAGCTTATCCCAAGAGTTCAGGCTGTCTTTGGGTTGAGAATCCAACCATAATCTAGCTCTGTCTCTTACAGCAAAAGGGAAAAGCATGAGCCTGTAGACTTCAGGATCTATTCCATTAGTCTTAACAGTATCACATATCTGCAAGAATTCAGTTAAAAACTGAAAAGGATCTTCAGATGGAAGTCCATGAAACTTGCAGTTCTGCTGCATTAGAGAAACTAATTGAGGTTTCAGCTCAAAGTTGTTTGCTCCAATGGCAGGAATGGAGATGCTTCTTCCATGTAAATTGGAATTAGGTGCAGTAAAGTCACCAAGCATCTTCCTTACATTGTTATTATTTTCGGCTGCCATCTCCTCTGCCTGTTCGAAAATTTCTGAAAGGTTATCTCTGGATTGTTGTATTTTAGCTTCTCTTTAATTTTCTCTTCAGAGTCCTTTCAGGTTCTGGATCTGCTTCCACAAGAATGTTCTTATCCTTGCTCCTGCTCATAATACAAGGAAGAATGGACAGAAAAATGATAATAATAATAATAGAGATCCTTTATACCACAGTATAGGGATCCCTTTGTGAGTAGAAGAAAAGGGGGAGAAATTCGAACACAGATAGAAGAGGGGGTTCGAATTTGGTGATGATGTGAGGAAGAGATGTTAGTTAATGAATGAATAAATAGAATAGGATGAGAGAGAAGGAGGGAATTTTCGAAAATTATTTTTGAAAAGGGGTTAGTGATTTTTTGAAAATGGTTTTTGAAAAATTGTTAGTAATTTTCGAAAATTAAGTTTTAAAAATTAAAATAATTAATAAATTAAAAAGAAATTTTGAAAAAGGGGGAAGATATTTTCGAAAAATGAGAGAGAAAGAGTTAGTTAGGTGGTTTTGAAAAAGTTAAGAAACAAACAAAAAGTTAGTTAGTTAGTTGAAACAAATTTTTGAAAAGATAAGAAGTTAGGAAGTTAGAAAAGATATTTTGAAAAGATATTTTTGAAAAAGATAAGATAAGAAGATATTTTTGAAAAGATATGATTGAAATTAGTTTTGAAAAAGATTTGATTTTTAAAATCACAATTAATGACTTGATTCATAAGAAATCACAAGATATGATTCTAGAACTTAAAGTTTGAATCTTTCTTAACAAGCAAGTAACAAACTTTAAATTTTTGCATCAAAACATTAATTGACTATGTTATTTTCGAAAATTTGATGGAAAAATAAGAAAAATATTTTTGAAAAATATTTTTGGAATTTTCGAAAATAACTAAGAATTTTGAAAAAGATTTGATTTTTGAAAAAGATTTTGAAAAAGATAAGATTTTCAAATTGAAAATTTGATTTGACTTTTAAGAAACAACTTGATTTTAAAAATTTTTGAAAAAGTCAACTCAAATTTTCGAATTTGATGAGAGAAAAAGGGAAAGATATTTTTTTTTATTTTTGAAATTTTTATGAAAAACATGAAAAATATGCAATGCATGAAATTTTTAGATCAAAATAATGAATGCATGCAAGAATGCTATGAATGTCAAGATGAACACCAAGAACACTATGAATGTCATGATGAACATCAAGACACAATTTTGAAAAATTTTTAATGCAAAGAAAACATGCAAGACACCAAACTTAGAATTCTTTAACGCTTACGCATCAAGAATTCAAGAATGCATATGATAAACAGGAAAAGACACAAAACAAAAAATCATCAAGATCAAACAAGAAGACTTACCAAGAACAACTTGAAGATCATGAAGAACACTATGAATGCATGATATTTTCGAACAATGCAAGATGCATATGCAAGTGACACCAAACTTATGATATGACTCAAGACTCAAACAAGAAACAGAAAATTATTTTTGATTTTTATGATTTTCTAATTTTTTTTTTGGATTTTTTTCGAAAATAGTATGAAAAAGAAAAAAATAAGGATTCCAAAATTTTTAATATGAATTCCAGGAATCTTGCCATGTTAGTCTAAAGCTTCAGTCCAGGAATTAGACATGGCTCACTAGCCAGCCAAGCTTTCAATGAAAGCTCCAGTCCAAAACACTAGACATGGCCAATGGCCAGCCAAGCTTTAGTCTTTAACACGAGAGTATATTGCTCTTTGATAACAAATTGCAAGCCTCAGTCCAAAAGAATTTAGACATGGCTTTACAGCCAGCCAGGCTTCTCATGCTTCATGAAACACTAGAATTCATTCTTAAAAATTTTGAATAAATTTTTGAAAACATTTTTTTTTTCGAAAACAGATGAGAGATTTTTGAAAATATTTTTGAAAGATTTTTTTTTTTTTTGAAAACAAAACGAAAAGAAAATTACCTAATCTGAGCAACAAGATGAACCGTCAGTTGTCCAAACTCAAACAATCCCCGGCAACGGCGCCAAAAACTTGGTGCACGAAATTGTGATCTCCAGGCTCGAACAAATCCTAGTAATGGCTCCAAAGCTTGGTGCTCTAATCTTAATTCATAATTGTCACAACTTCGATACAACTAACCAGCAAGTGCACTGGGTCGTCCAAGTAATACCTTACGTGAGTAAGGGTCGAATCCCACGGAGATTGTTGGTATGAAGCAAGCTATGGTCACCTTGTAAATCTCAGTCAGGCAGATATAAAGTGATAATGGAGTTTTCGAAATTTAATAATAGAATAGGGATAGAGATACTTATGTAATTCATTGGTGAGAATTTCAGATAAGAGAATGGAGATGCTTTTCATTCCTCTGAACCTCTGCTTTCCTGCTATCTTCATCCAATCAGTCTTACTCCTTTCCATGGCTGGCTTTATGTGATACATCACCACTGTCAATGGCTACTTTCGGTCATCTCTCGGGAAAATGATCCAATGCCCTGTCACGGCACGGCTAATCGTCTGGAGGCATCACCCTTGCCAATGGCTTCATCTTATCCTCTCAGTGAATAATCTGCTCACGCACCCTGTCACGGCACGGCTATTCATCTGTCGGTTCTCGATCATGCTGGAATAGGATTTACTATCCTTTTGCGTCTGTCACTAATGCCCTGCACTCGCGAGTTAGGAGCTCGTCACAGTCATTCAATCATTGAATCCTACTCGGAATACCACAGACAAGGTTTAGACCTTCCGGATTCTCTTGAATGCCGCCATCATTCTAGCTTACACCACGAAGATTCTGGTTAGAAGATCTAAGAGATACTCATTCTAGCTTAATTCATGTAGAACAGAAGTGTTTGTCAGGCACGCGTTCATAAGGGAGAAGGATGATGAACGTCACACATAATCATCACCTTCATCATGTTCTTGGGAGCGAATGGATATCTTAGAAGAGAAATAAGAAGAATTGAATAGAAGACAGAAGTACTTTGCATTAATCTTTGAGGAACAGCAGAGCTCCACACCTTAATCTATGGAGTGCAGAAACTCTACCGTTGAAAATACATAAGTGAAGGTCCAGGCATGGCCGAGATGGCCAGCCCCCTTGATCTAAGAACAATGCGTTCAAAGATGATCCTAAGATCCTAAGATGATCAAAAGATGCCTAATACAATTGTAAAAGGTCCTATTTATAATAAACTAGCTACTAGGGTTTACATGAGTAAGTAATTTATGCATAAATCCACTTCCGGGGCCCACTTGGTGTGTGCTTGGGCTGAGCCTGAGTGTTGCATGTGCAGAGGCCATTTGTGGAGTTGAACGCCAGTTTCTGTGCCAGTTTGGGCGTTCAACTCTGGTTTTGGATCCTTTTCTGGCGCTGGATGCCAGATTTGGGCAGAAGGCTGGCGTTGAATGCCAGTTTACGTCATCTATTCTTAGCCAAAGTATGGACTATTATATATTGCTGGAAAGCCCTGGATGTCTACTTTCCAACGCAATTGGAAACGCGCCATTTCGAGTTCTGTAGCTCCAGAAAATCCACTTTGAGTACAGGGAGGTCAGAATCCAACAACATCAGCAGTCCTTTTTCAATCTCTAAATCTGATTTTTGCTCAAGTCCCTCAATTTCAGCCAGAAAATACCTGAAATCACAGAAAAACACACAAACTCATAGTAAAGTCCAGAAATGTGAATTTAACATAAAAACTAATGAAAACATCCCTAAAAGTAACTAGATCCTACTAAAAACATACTAAAAACAATGCCAAAAAGCGTATAAATTATCCGCTCATCACCCATAATCCAAGGAACTGTCGGGTTAAGGGCAATCCTCTCCTTGACTGCATCCCAATCAAACTTTAGAAAACTTATGTCTTCCTCAGCTTTCTAATAACCATCTGGCTGATCAGATTTAGGCAGAAGCTTCAGAACCTCTTCTATTGCCTCTTCAGTAACCAGAATCTGCTTTCCTCTGAGGTTCACTGCATCTAGGGAGGTCTTGAAGTAATTCTAGTAGAATTCTCTAACCCAAGATGCATTGACCTCAGTCAGGGGTCTCTCCAGGAAGAACCAGCCTCTTTGTTTGATCTGGTCAGAGGTGTATTGCTGGAGTTCTTCTGGGATCTTCAAGGTCCTTTCTAGGTATAGGTTCCTGGAGTTTGCAAATACCGGATACTTCAGCTCACAGTATCGGTTTGCAAACTTTACTGGGTCATTAGCAGGGAGCAGCTGGTCGGCCTTCTCCTGCGGGGTGAAATATTTCTCCCACCAGGAGGCATCATGCATGAGATCTATGATAGACATAGATGATTCTCCTCTTTTACGTTTGCTAGTGGCAGCCTTTCCTTTTCCCTTTCTATGGGTATCTGACATCCTGAAAAACAGAGAACCAGGATATATATAAAAAAATAGGAAAACAAATAGGCAAATAGTCAAAAGAAACACAAAGTGGCAAAGGAGAATTAGAATGAGGTAAATGAGTTAAGGAAATGTGCATCAAGGATTGTATAGGAGTTAAAAGTTTGAAAGAAAAAATTCACAATCCAAAATGTAATAGAAGGCAGGTCAAATAGAAAAATTATCATTATGCCATGGTTAGAGGGTTAAAAGAAAGTGAAAAACCAGAAAAAAGATTTTTAAAAGGTTAGTTTGGTTAGAACTGAAAAAGTGTTTAGAAAGTTAAAATTAGGGGGTTAGTGAAAAGTGGGTTAAAGTAAGTGGCATAATGAAAATATTCCAAGTAACAAGGATTCACAGGTAGGGACTATAAGTAACTCATAACCAAACAAGGAAAACAGATTGATGCTGATTCAAATAGATATAGAGAAAGCAAAAATTGGAATCAAACATAAAAAATGCAATATATAAACCAGGAAATCAAAGAGAATAAGAATGCATGCCTGGCATTCATGAATGGGTTTGGGTAAAGCAGAGGAAATCATAATTCAAAATGCCAAAACCAAAACATGAATGAAAACATTTTACAGAAATTTGGGCAGCATTCCAGCTAAAATTGGATTGTCCCGGAAAAAAAACAGCAATCGAATAGTTCATATGAATTAAGATTAAAGCTTGCAATTACATATAAGGAATATAAACATGCAAATTCAGTGTAAAGAGCAGCATAAAACAAGAAATCACAGCATATGAACATTACAAACATCACAGCAACAGCAGAATTGCAAATTGGATAAAACAGAAACATGAACAGTGCAAGCAAACAGGCCTAAATCCACTAACCACATCCGAGGCTACCTAACAACCTAAAATCCACTACAACATGCATATCTAACTAGCCTAGACATGAACATAAACAGAAAATAATGAAATAACGACTAAGGATAGAAGGGTGGCGTTCGTCGGAACCTGGTAGGCCGAATAAGGAGAGTGGGCAGAAAGGGGGCTGGGGGTGGTGGTGACGGCATCTGGTGCAGTGGCTGGCGGTGGTGGCATGGCTGTTCGGGGCAGGGGGAGAGAAGGGTTGGCTAATGGGGTAGGGGGTAAGAGGGGAAGGGAAGGGGTAGGTGTGTGTGTGGCGGCTGGGGGTGGCGCAGCTGGGATGGGCGGCGGCAGTGGGTGGTTGCGAGGTGGGCAGTGGTGGAGAGGGGGGGAAGAAAGAGAAGGAAGAAGAAAGAAGGGGGAGGAGGAAGGGGGGTCGGTGGCGGCGGCGTCTGGGAGGTTGGCGGCGTCTGGGGGTGGCGGTGATGGTGGCTGGAGGGTGGTGGTTGGATTGGAGGGGGAGAGAGGGAGGAGAAGGTTTCAGGGGGGGCGCGACTGATAGGGTTCGCGTGGTTGGAGGTTATAAATTTGAATCCACGCGGCCGCGTGGGGCACGCGGTCGCGTGGCTGGAGCGAAATGGGGGGTGACGCGATCGCATGGGTGATACGATCGCATGGAGGGCAAAAAAAGATTGAATGACGCGATCGCCCGGGACATGCGATCGCGTCGCTGGAATTTGTGCGAAACGCACAAATCCAGCGTCGTTTCCGTGCAACTCTCTGTCTCCTTTTGGAGCGTTGTGCAATCGATGCGACGCGATCGCGTCGCTCACGCGGTCGCGTGGGATTGGTTGTGCGCAAGTGACGCAGTCGCATGGGGCATGTGATCGCGTGGGCATTTTGTGCAAAACGCATAATGGCCGCACAATTCCAGCCCAACTTTCTGGGCGTTTGGATGTTTACGCCGATCTCCAGGTCACGCGGCCGCATGGATGCCGCGGTCGCGTGGGTAGTGTTTTTCGCAATATGACGCGATCGCATGAGTGATGCAGTCGCGTCGCGCACCCCTTTTTTTATGCAATATGCAAAATGCAATGATTAATATGAATGCGATGCAAAGTTCCAGGTTCAATATTATAAAATAAAATAAAACTTGAAAACAAGCAAAACGAAATAAAAATTGAAAAATGAACGATCATACCATGGTGGGTTGTCTCCCACCTAGCACTTTTAGTTAAAGTCCTTAAGTTGGACATTGGAAGAGCTTCCTGTTATGGTGGCTTATGTTTAAATTCATCCAAAAATCTCCACCAATGCTTGGAATGCCAATAGCCTCCGGGGTCCCAAACTAGGCAGGTAAAGCTCCTGAGCAGCTTCAAACAAATTTTTAGGCTCCCGAAATGACGAATGTCGGAATAGATTCCAGGATCCCAAACTTTGCTGTTAAATCCGCCTCCGTCTTGATCTATATTTTTTCATCCGGGCGGTTTAGAAAGTAGATTCTCACCCTAGTGACCAAAAATTTTCCGAGATCCATTCAATTGAAATTGATACCAATCCGAGCACTTCGAGTTGAAGCGTGGAACCTTATTGAACCTTGTGCACCAGCTCTGAGCACGAGCCATTTCCCTCTTACTCTTAAAGCTGCAGAGAGCTCTAAGCTGGCCATCTGTTTCAAGCAAACCGTATTCAAGTGAAAAAGTAAAGTTAAAAGTTAAGGATTGTACCCACTTGAAGCTTGTATTGGGTGGTAATGGCCTTGGGGAAGGTGTTTCCGGTGGTTCTGTAAGTTCTACTCCCTTGTGCTCTTCTGTGAATTCCTCCACTTCTTTGCAAGGTTCTTCAAATGTATCTGTGTCCTGGTCAAAGTCTTCTGTGTCTTCCTCATCACTCGAGTCATAGATTGGAGGTTGAGAGAAATCTACCTCTGCATCATCTTCGTATTTATTTGGGGAAGATTCTTCGATCTCAGAGAATTCACTTGCGGATGCAAGTTCATCACTAAGCGAACTTGACTTGTGACTATCATCATCAAGGGAATTTGTGTCCTGGGTTATTCCGTCTAGTTCTTCATAAAAGACCTACCTTGGGGATTGTGTACTGTCCCCCTTAGCATCAATTGTAATGTCCTTGACGGAGTTCTCCTCAGCTCTGAATTCCCATGGAGGTTCAGCGTCTACTAGATCTTCAACCAACTCTTCTTCTTGCATACTGACAGCTTCTTCCACCTGTTCTAGTACGAATTCATTCTCTGTCTTGTCCATTGGAGTTTCTAGTATTTTCTTCATGCTACGCTCTTTGTTAGATTGTCCACACGGGGCTGTGGTTGGTCCCTGAATATTCGAACGTCTAGAAGCTAATTGAATTACTGCTTGCTCCAGTTGTCGAATGGTTGTTTGAAGTTTGTTTACTGATTCCTTGAGGCGAACCTCTGATTCTCGGGGTGATGGATTTGGACATGACACATAGGGAAGTGGTGGTTCTTGGGAGTGATTGGATTGGAACTGGGGTAAATAGGGATCATGTGGTGGCGAATGGTGAAGAGAAGCTTGTGAGTGTGGTGGTTCGAGGTTATGTTGAGAGGATGGTCTATAGGCACGGGGTGGGGCTTGTTGGTAGTTGCAAGGTCGTCCACCATATCTATCAGCTGGGTATGCATTGTAGAATGGTCGTTGTCCATGATATCTTGGAGGGTGTTGTTGCCTAAAGGGTTTATTAGATCCTCTTGGCTCCATCCATCCTTGATTGGTCTGACCTTGATACATATTCCTGCTGTAACTTCTATTTTCTTCAACAAAGTTAGAACCAAACTCAAAGTGAGAAGGGTGAGAGTTCATAGTAGCAAGTAAAATTAAAAAGGAAAAACAGAAATAAATAAACAAGTAAAAGAAAAATATTTACAAAAACCAATAATAAGGCACACGTTAGCAGTTCCCCGGCAACGGCGCCATTTTGACGTTAGAGATTTTTGCCAGTAAAGAATTTCATAAAAACAGTCACGTTGTAGATATAGTCTCTAAACCGACAGAAATCCCTTCGTACAAACGTTTTGGTTGTCACAAGTAACAAACCCTAAATAAATTGTTAACCGAAGTATTCAAACCTCGGGTCGTCTTCTCAAGGAACTGCAGGGAAGTATGTTCTTATTATTGGTTATGGAGATTGTAGATTTGGGATTTCAAGAGTGAGGAACAAATATGACAAATAATTTAAATGGCAATTAAAAATAAATAAATACTGTAAAGCAAACTTTTGGACAAGGTATGAGAAATTGGAAGTCCAGACTTAGTTATCCTTATCAATAACAATGAAAGTCGAATCTTAATTCCACTTAGTTAACCTTTACTAAAGCAAAGGAAAGTCAAGGGACTAATTAGCTTGATCTTCGAATCCTATTTATTTCCTAAGAAAAGGTTGGGATTTTTGAAGTTCAATTCAATTAGCAAAGATAACAGTTATCAATTATGTTGAGATAAGATAAGTCCTGAGTTACTGATTTCTTAACCAAAACCAAAAGGGGAAAAAGTAAATTTGCTGGAATAAAAATGCCTTCAGATATAAAGCAACAATAACATGAATTAAAGAAAGCAATCATAAACTGGAATACCTCAAATAACGTTAATTAAGAAAATTATATGTAACATGGAAGAGTGCATAAGCTAAATTGGAAAAATAAATAAAAATAAAGAACCTGGGATTGAGAGTTACTCCTAAAACTAAGAGAAGTCCTAAATCCTAAGAGAGAGAGGGGAGAGCCTCTCTCAAGACTAACCTAAATCATGGAAAGCAACTAAATTGGCGAGCTCCCTCTGAATGGATGCATTTCCACACTTTATAACCTCTGGTCTATGCCTTCTGGACTTGGATTTGGGCCAAAAAGGGCTTCAGAAATCGCTGGAAGCGTTTTCTACAATTTCTGGTGCGTGGCCTCTATCACGCGTCCGCGTGGGTCACGCGGTCGCGTCATTCGGAGCTTTTCTTGTCACGCGGTCGCGTCAGTCATGCGGCCGCGTCATATGTGTTTTGCTTAGGGCGCGCGGTCGCGTCAGTCATGCGGCCGCGTCACTGTTGATTCGCGCTTGGCATGCGTCCGCGTCGCCCATGCGATCGCGTGGATGCCAGTTTCTTTAGAAACTCCGTTTTGTGCTTTCCTGCCATCTTTGTATGTTTCCTTTTTCATTCTTTAAGTCATTCCTGCCTTAGAAGATCTGAAACTACTCAACACACTAATCACGGCATCTAATGGAAATAAAGGTAATTAAAATAATTAATTTTAAAGCATAGAAAACATGTTTTTCACATACATCACATAATAAGGAAGGGAAAGTAAAACCATGCAATTAATATGAATAAGTGGGTGAAGGATTGAATAAATCACTCAAACTAAGCACAAAATATATCATAAAATATGGGTTTATCAGAAGTCCCAGAAATCCTTACTTTATAAAAGAAGCTAAAAAGAAACTAATTTAAAAGGCATCATATTTAATACCAACTACTTCAAAAACATTTTTTTTAAATGAAAAAGAAAGAAATAAGAAGGGGTATTCAATTCTAGTCTAAACAACCTCTCCTCTCCTCTCCTCTCTCTCCTCTCCCTAAAGGAAAAAAAGCTTGAAACTTGAAATTAAAGTTTGTGAGGCTTCAAAAAACACATACATTAGAGAAAAAGAAAGCAAAAGGATATGTTAAAAAATAAAAAAATGCAGAGGCAGCAACTGAAAAACCAAGGATTTTCCCATTTCAGACACAGAAACGTGATCCCAAAACCTGTTATAGTTGTGAACTTAAGTAACAAAACAAAACATATTTTAGGCTAGCTAAGTAACAAGGATCAAATTCTTTGTAACAACATTACATGCATATTTAAACCGAATGCCTATTGACTGCTAGGAAAGAGTTAAAACAATAGTATTAACTTGGTTTTAACTTTCAAGAGGAATGCAGCTTTTCAATTCAACATAACACAAAAATAAATTAATTCAGAGTTTAATAACATCAGTTCTATTCTATTATATAATTCCATAGCACCCAAAAATAATATTAACCAAAAAAATAAATCAATTCAACTAACACATTCAACACAACACAGCCATAACCAACTCATATGCACCAGTTTGATTACAGAGACTTGCTACTTAAATTAAACTTCAATCAAATACAGAATTCTATTTCATCAAATCCAATAAACATAACAGGGTTTCCAAAAGACATTATACCTACCCTGTGATGCGTTCTTCATCAGTGGGTAAGTCCACGCATATTCTTCATAAGTTTTAAAACTTTTTCAAATCCTGTTTAACCATAGGAAAATAAATAGGAAAATCGATGACTGAAAGTGCGAAATAGGAAAAGAAATAAAAGAAAGGAATAAGAATAGGACTTACAAAGAAGCAAGAAGCTAAGATCGATGAATGTCTGGAGAGTCTAGGGGTTTTTAACCTACCACCATAGAATATCTAAAATTTAATCACTATAAAAGGAAAAATGACCTTAATAGCAAGATAGCAAAGAGTACAGCTATATATGGTTCATCAATTAAACTGTGGAAATCTACAACAAAATGTCCCGCCGCATAACATTCAAATGATAGTTTATTCAATATATATATATATATATAAGAAAAAGCATAAATAGAACCCAGATAGAACAAAACTAAAATCTGAACCAGTGTTATCCAGATTCAAGGATCAATCGTGTGGGGCAAGAAATAAGCAAAGTAAATACAATGGAACAAAAACAGAACTGCATGGTTGCTACAGCTCTCCATCATTTAAATCTATATTACCTCTTTCTTTTAAACTAAGAAACTTTAGAAATGAAATTACCAAGAATGGTGGAGTGATGCCATTGAATTAAAAGTTTCCAAAAGGTTAACAAAGCACTTTAAATTCATTATTCTATGGGAATGCTTATTGATTACCAATAGACCATTCACTACCAAAGCATAGACCACCTTGTATCAGAATGTTTATCAAAAGATAACAAGCACAACATTACCTTGCCAAACTTGGTGAGAATAGGAGGCACAATGCAACCTCTTTTATTTTTGACACCTGAAAGCGTGACAGTCAAATTAGATTTTGACGAAACTAAATATAACAAATGGTATCTAAATGGGGAAAAGAGACAAAACAGTAGCAGAAACTAAGATTTAAATTAAAACCAGTGTGGCCTCCTAAACTATAAAATTTGAGAAAAATGAAAGATACTGTGATAGTATCAAGCTTTCCAGAGAGTTGATTCTCCTATTCCAACAGATTAAATGATTCCCTCACCATCTCCTGCACCCTAAATATCCTTCTCACTCACCTCAATCATGAGAATCCCACCCCTCCCCCTAACTTGCCATTTGGAAGGTTAGTTACAACATTTGTTGGCTCATTAACTCCCCTAGGAAATAATATTGACATTAGGAAATAAACAATTACCAGCTGGAAATATGGATCATTTGGCAAATGCTTCAAAGTAAACTCCCTCTGGCATGTGTATCTTGGATCTGTTTTGTGCAAAACACCATGTCCGTATCCAAGAATAACCTGGCAATCCAAAAGTGAATAGCCAAAACCCTATTAACAAATTTCCAATACTTCTCATTGCACTTATTCTAGTTACGAGAACAACCCTTATTTTGGAAGTATAAAAAATTGTCCCCTAGTTCTTTTCAAATCTTTTACAAAAAGCGTGAAATAGGAAAAGAAATAAAAGAAAGGAATAAGAACAGGACTTACAAAGAAGCAAGAAGCTAAGATCGATGAATGCCTGGAGAGTCTAGTTTCTTCCAAAGCTAAGCAGGAAGGGAGCGGCGCCAAAGGAGTTAGGGGTTTGCAGAAAGGGAAGGGAGCGACGGCAAAGGGAGCATCGACGGCGGTTTTGCGACGGCAACTGAGCAGAGGAAGTCACCGCTAGAGAGTCACCGCAGAATGAGGGTTAGGGGTGCCGGAAGAGGGATTGCCGGCGGAGGCATTGCGAGCGCAGCTACGTTCTTCACAAAGTATCGTCGGAGTAGTTCTTCGTCGGAGTGTCGTCGTCGCAGGAATGGTTCGTCGTTGCAGGAGTGTCGTCGTCGCAGGAGTTAGGGCTTAATGTTTGAAGAAGGAGGAGTTAGGGATTAGGGTCTTTGAACGAAGGGTAGTATACGAGCTTCTTAAGGGTAGTATACGAGCTTTTTAGTCTTTAATGTCAAAATTTTTAAGTTACAAGACTCAAACATTTTAATTTGAAGGGTATACGAGCATTTTTAATTTTTTTCTGAGGGAACCTTTTGGCCACGCTTTTGAAGCGTGCCAAAAGGCTTGTAGGAAACGGCTACGCTTTTTAAACGCCACAATAACAAAATTCTGTTGCCACGCTTTAAAAGCGTGCCGAAATCTCTCTAAAGCGTAGCAGAAAAAAACGTGGCTAAATCTCGCATCAACTGCCACCCTCATAAAAGCGTGGCCATTGACCCTTTTCGCCACGCTTTTGAAGCGTAGCAAATAAAAGACGTGGCCAAATCTCTATTCAAGCACCACCCTCACAAAAGCGTGGCCATAGGCCTTTTTTCTTGTAGTGTAATAACCGCTCTTTAATTTAGATGATTAACAGAAGCATAACCGCCTGTTCTACTCCACCTATAAAGGTATAATATTTTATCCTCAAAGGATATACTGAGTTCACAATACTAACTTAAGCATCGAGTGCCTTTTTGTTCATACTCTCCGTGACGTGATATCTCTCTGGACGAAGAGCTCGGATCTTCCTAGCCTATAAGCTTGGTGTTGGAGGCAACAGCTCGGCATCGACTCCCAAAAACCGAGTTACGCCCAGGTTACTCACACAAGAACAACTTGTATAGAATTGTATGGTAAAATAGCTTGTATATGGAGAATAATTGATATAAATATATGTATCTGTTAGAAACAAGAGACTAAACTAGAGAAATGATTTCTATATTATTGAGTGTGTTCAAGTTGTGTAGAATGATACAATATAGAACGGTATTTATAAGTACTAAGAGAATCGAAATAATAAAGACGTAACATCTTATAATAAATATTCAGATATGCTAAATAATGCTAATTGATCCTAATTGATCCTAATTATATTCTAACATCTCCCCTCAAACTCAAGTGACAACTTGAGTTTGAAACATATTTAAAACAACGAAATAAAGAGAAAAAAACTGCATAAATTGATAAAACGGGTGCAGACGGAACTACCGGAAGGAAGTGCAGATGGAACTGCCGCTTGTCTGAAGGAAGCGCAGATGGAACTGCCGCTGTCTGAAAGAAGCGCAGATGGAACAGCCGCTGTCTGAAGGAAGTGCATATGGACCTGATAGAAAGAAACGCAAATGAAACTGTCGGAAGGAAACGCAAACGAAACTGCCGAACGGGAAAGTAGACGAAACTGCTGGACGGGAAAGTAGATGGAACTGCCGGACGGGAACGCAGACAGAACTACCGGAAGAGTGGCCGAAAAACTGCTGAAAAGATAGCGAACTACCGGAAAAAAGCATTGACAAAAGAGAAGGAAAAAAATGGTACAGAAGAAAAATATGATGATTTCACCAGAAGAAAAAGAACTTATCCTCTTCAAGGAGGATACCATGGCTCTGATACCATGTTAGAAACAAGAGACTAAACTAGAGAAAGGATTTGTATATTATTAAGTGTGTTCAAGTTGTGTAGAATGATACAATATAGAACGATATTTATAAGTACTAAGGGAATCAAAATAATAAAGACGTAATATCTTATAATAAATATTCAGATATGCTAAATAATGCTAATTGATCCTAATTGATCCTAATTATATTCTAACAGTATCTTTTAATATGTATTTTAAATTATAACCATATTCCGTATAAAAAAGTAATTATTTATATATAATATATATTAAAAATTATAAAAAAAATATAAATATATACAAATACATGTAAAATTTTTTATAAACATAATAGTTTTTTCTTTTTCATAATTCAATTTTGGTGATTTTTGGCCGTTAGTTCATTATTTAGTGCAATGCAATACTGCAACACCTTTTCTCGAAAAAAAAAAGAAAAAAAAAGTGAATTCCTATTTTTCCATCTGCTTCTCTGTCCATTCTTTTCTTCCCCGCCTAAACCGTGCAATAGAAGAAAGGCAGGACGAACTACACAAAAGTGAGAAGGAATTCGGAATTCCGGTATGTAATTAACTAATTACTAATGTATCGAACTTAAAAAGATGCGAGTAAGTGAAAATGAGAAGCATGTAGCAAGTAATAAGCAAAGACGTGCAGAAGAAGGTGGGAGAGAAGGGCACGCTCACTCACCCAAAACTGAAATTCCAAGCACACTCAACATATCAGTTTAAAAAAAAAAAAAAAAAGAAACGAGGAAATTATAATATTTAAGATTTAGATTATTCTCGCACCAACCGCAAAATAAATATATATTTTTTCACACACTCGCACCTATCCATCACATCACACTACACAGTGGTTGGTTGATTCCTCTCTCGCAACTCGCAAGCAACAACGAAGAACGAAGAAGAATGGATGATGAAGTTATTCAGCGAGTGTTCCACGAAGGAGGACGCGATTTCTACCAGCAGCAACCTTCAACTTCCTCCATCCTGCAATCTCTCCCACTCCATGTGGTAACATATACATGCATCTTCATCTTCTGTTGTTTTGTAATTTCTTTTATTTTTTGTTGCGTTTGATTACCTAATTCTGTATTTTATCGTTTCTCGCCGATAGTGAATTGACTCTGCTTCGCAGCTCTGCCTTGCGGATTGCAATTTGGATGAAATTGAACTTAGTGTGTACAAAAATATGTTGACATTTATCCGTTTCTTCACTTCAATTTTAGGGTTCGAAGTTTAATTTTAAAGGTTGAGTGAATTTTTTTTCCGGCATATGGTAATTGTACGTATCGGTAACTATACGTAATAGCTGGAAAAAGTTAACTATCGTTGCTGATCATCCTATAGCTGAACTTCCGCAGCTTAAGGACCTCTTTGCACGATCTTTAAAAAAATCGAAAACATTGAAAGTGAAAATAGGAAATGAAAGTAGAAACCAAGCATACTCTTAATTTTACTGATTCATGAAATTGTGGAGTGTGTTGCTAAGATACGGATGTCAAATTGTGCAGTCTTTTGATCATGGCTATTATTTACTGGTAAAATCTATCCAAGAACTACGTGAGAAAAAGGAAGGCCTTGTTACGGTTGGAATTGGTGGTCCTAGTGGCTCTGGAAAAACAAGGTATTGATATTGCTGTCAATTTATTGCTTTGGATGTGTTCTGTTGAAGTGAACTAAGGTGTGTGTTGTTCAGTTTCCTCTTAATTGTTGCTTCTCATTGTTCTTGAAGCTTAGCAGAAAAGGTGGCATCCGTTATTGGTTGTACTGTTATATCAATGGAGAATTATCGTGATGGAGTTGATGAAGGGGGTGATCTGGATTTTATAGATTTCACGAGCTTGATCAAGAATCTTGAGGTATGCATTTGTTTCTCTTGAGCATGTCTCAAATGCTGGTCTATTGTTACATAATTATTATCTTGTAGATGGCTTTAATGAATTTGCAAGGCTGACCTTCTACTAAATCCTTGAGTTTTATGCTTTACGTTTAGCCTTTTCAAGCTATATTCTTATTGAGATCTGACAAACACTAGACAAATCAGAAAAGAGAAAGAGAAGAACAAGAATAAGAAAAAATGGATTTCATAGAAATGTTTTAGCAAATTTCATGTTAAGAGTGTTGGTGGAGATTATATGGCTGTTTTCTTTTGTGCTGAAACTGATTAGCTTATGTATTGAACATCAATTATTTAGAATTTAATTTTATACTCTTATGCTGCTAGCAGGAAAGCTGCTGTTCTTTCTTTGTTCAAAGATTTTTCCCCTTATCATTTGATACTTTGTTGATTGGCTTATCTATTTCAATCAGGATTTGATAAAAGGTGATGATACATTAGTCCCAGTGTTTGATTATCAGCAAAAGAGACGTGTTGGCTATAAAGCTATAAAGAGTACTGCATCTGGTGTGGTACGCAAAGCTCATTTTGTCCTTTTAAGGAGTTCCTTTATTTATTTATTTAATTATTTATTTATTGTCATTGGTTTCAGATAATAGTTGATGGAACATATGCATTACATGCAAAACTGCGTTCTTTACTGGATATTCGAGTTGCTGTGGTAATTTCTAGCATTATAATAACTTTATGGCCTTTGTTAAGCAATAAGTTGCTTATGAATTTCAATTAATGCATGCCATTTGCTTTTGATATGACAGGTTGGCGGTGTTCATTTTAGTCTGCTTTCTAAAGTTCGCTATGACATTGGAGATTCTTGTTCACTGGATAGCCTTATAGACAGCATTTTTCCATTATTTAGGAAGCATATTGAGCCAGATCTTCATCATGCACAGGTTGGTCCCTTTCATGTTCTAACTTCCATTTTTTTTGCCACTAATGCTTTTACTTCCTCTGCCTTTTTTTGGCAGATCAGAATTAACAACAGTTTTGTATCATCATTTAGAGAGGCAATCTACAAGGTTAAATGCAGAAGTGAGGTATGTTTTTCGTTGATGAAGTTTTTACTGATGCATGTCTTCCTGTATGAATTTGAGTTTTCTCTTTGCTTCATTTCCAGTCTGTCTATTTTCATTTTTCCTTCCATGTACATTGGAAGACCATCAATTGCTTGAATTTTTCACCTGGTACTCATACATCATACACCACATGCATCCTTTGACTTTTTAAAATAAAAAGGGACAAGTGACCCTGGTGAAAAGGAGCTCAAAACATTAGCCTTTTTGTTCAAATGTTCCTTACCTAGTTCCTACAATGGCGGGAACCTTGTGAAGCGTGCAGCCATTTTCTTCTGTTCTTTATCTAGCTGGTTAATTGTCTAATTGGATTGTGTATTGTTAGATTCCGTAAAAGAGTAAATTACCATTTCTACCCATAAAAGTTGAAAACGCTGACATATCTACCCATAGAAGATAAAAATTACCATTTGTACCCATAAAAAATTGATTTCGCAAGTAAAATTACCCAAACCCTAAATAATTACATAAAATCCTCAAACTACCCCCTTCTCTTCTCTCACGCACGCACCCACCCTCACTCACTATCTGCAGCACCTAAACCACCACTGCCGTAGCATCATCTCCCTTCCTACTCTCTCTCTCTCTCTCTCTCTCTCTCTCTCTCTCTCTCTCTCTCTCTCTCTCTCTCTCTCTCTCTCTCTCTCTTGAACATCAACATAGCCCAGCCACTATCCTCTTCAAAATCACAAAAAAGAACAAACTCAGATCAAATTGAAGAATAGAACATGCATAGATTCAAAATAAAACCCTAATTTCTTAGAACCTTCACCAAAAATTGTCAATTTCTCAGATTCAAGATCACTATTGCCGTTGCAAATAACACAGAACATTAATTCGATTTTGGCGACGCTGGGAGGAGATGACGAAAACGCATCGCTAGGAGGAGAAAAGAGCAGCGACGCCGAGAGAAGAAGACAAAAATACGACATTTGAAAAAGGAAGGACTCAACGTTGAAGAAGTTGTGGTTGCAGAAAATAGAGAACTCAATTGCTACTTCCTGAAGCCAAAAACCTCCCGAAGAAGAAGAAGAAAAAGAGGAGGGGAGGAGAAGATGAAGCTCGCGACAGCAAAAGGAGGAACCACCATTAATACACAAAAGAGAGAGAAGAACGACAGAGATGAGAGAGACATCAATAGGGAAAGAAGAGGAAGGAGAAAAGTGCGAAGAGGGAGGAGAGAAAGAGAGAGGGACGATTAAAGAAGATAGAGTAGAAGGAAGAGAGAGAGAGTGCGAAAAGGGGAGGGTACTGCAGCAATGGGGTTCACGGTTTAGATGAAGATGAAGAGGATGAGACTCACCAAGGGTAGTTTGGGAATTTTATGTAATTATTTAGGGTTTGGGTAATTTTGCTTGCAAAATCAATTTTTTATGGGTACAAATGGTAATTTTTATCTTCTATGGGTAGATATGTCAGCGTTTTCAACTTTTATGGGTAGAAATGGTAATTTACTCTCCGTAAAATTAACACTGTTGATTTCCTAATTTTTCAATTGTCCATGCCCCATATTAGAAATTAGCTATTATTTTATGGTCTGTTCCGTAGTTATTTCACCATAAATGAGCAGAAATGGAAGCTGAGAGAGGAAGGTTTTATTGGCATTAAGTTCTCTTTTAGTTGTTGATATTGATATAAAGCAAGCATGGTTTATTTAACTATGTGCATGCCCCTTTATAGTTTGCTTCTTCGATTTCTCCTTGAGCCCCCCCCCCCCCCTCTCTCTTCTCTCTTCATAAAAAACCAAAAAAATGGCACTCCGTTAATTTTGTCTCGAATTGAATATAGTTTTCAGCAACTATAGAATGTTATGGTTTGACTAAATTTTATATTTTGTGACAGTCTCCAGAGGGATATTCAAGTACTGCCTTTCAAGGGAATGAATCCCAAACAGATAAGTGAGTGTTTCAGATGTTGGAATAAAAAGATTGTATTCGTCATTAGTTTCATTTTTATCTCACTGTTTCTTAGACGAGAGATTTTAAAATTTAAACTAGAGTATATGTCTTGCTTTCAGTTGTATTGAAATGTACCTTAGACCACCTTCCACTAGTGAAGAAGCAAGGATAAATGATTGGATCAAAGTGCGGCAGTCTGGAATTAGATATTATTTATCACTTGGTGACCAGAGGATTGTTGACAAAAATTTTATTATCAGGCCTAAAGCAGAGTTTGAGGTATGACTATTTTCAGTTTTTCTCATCTTATGCTTTTCCTATAATAAAACAATAATAAACATTAGTGCGGTGTATCTAGTTAAAAGATATATCTGTAAAGGACTCTATCTCTGTAGTAGTGTAGTTGTAGTTTAAAACTGCTAATTGCTACCGAAGACTTGTGTTAAATAAGAGGGTTTGGAATTTCACTCCTAGTCGATCTTTTCAAACATACAATGAGGTTTGTGGAAGTTATAATAGTGCCCCTCAAGGCCTGTAGACAAGATGAGAAAAAAAAAGTAGTAATTGACTTGCTAATCCCATATAAATGTATATGTGTATATTGTGAGAGTGACTGCAGTCCAACTGACTGGGGCAACAGAAGCATCTTTGTATTTGTTTTAGGTACGATAGGAAATATGTTTTTGGGAGGTATCTTGAACTATGTGCTTTGGTAATGGTGTTTGGTTGTTTTCAGAATTAGAAGAAAACTTGGAAGCTTTGACCACAAGGTATTTTGTGCTATTAAGCCTAATAGTGTTAAACAGAGAAGAATATGAATTGTGTATTTTGATTTTTGAATCACTAGTGAGCTTGAGCACAGTTCAGTGCTTATATGCATAGAGGAGTAGCTTGTTCAGAAAGCTAGTTCAAGGGGTAAAAGAGACGTTTCATGCTTAAGTTATATATGAAGTCTATCACTCTATCCTAGATGGCACTTACTTTAACCGCCTAACAGATTAGCTTCAACTGATTTTGATCTCTTTTAGGCTCTTACTCAGTTCACTCTATTAAAGCTCAAGTAAAATATTTTGTCTGAACTAGAAAGAAACTTGAAATCTTTTGCCTGCTAATAAGGCTGAAGAAAATATTTTATTTAGTCTTAGATGCCTTGTACTCTAGGTAAAACTTCTAATGTACCTCAAATTATGGCTCTTTTGTCTTTTTCCATCAGAAATGTGTTGTTATTGGAATAGAAAATGAAAATGCTCTTCTTTTAGAATTTTTTTTGGGTTCTTTTCTGATTATAATGGTGGCAGGTTGGACGAATGACATTGGGTGGATTGTTGGCTCTTGGATACACAGTTGTCGTTAGTTATAAACGCTCATCCACAACTGTTGATAATGGCAAGGTTTTGGTGTCTTTTGAAACCATTGATGCCCTTGATGAGACATTCATGGTGATGAGAGGAACTAATAGGAAGGTATTCGGCCTTTTTTCTTTACGACTCTTGGTCATATTCCCTTTCAAAATGCAATCTTCTTAACCTGCATTTATTGTTCATTGTTGAGCTTGAACATTTTGAGCATGATTTTCCTGGGATCTATCAAGAGTTTCCGAGGCTCTTAATTTTGTTTTATCTTGTAAATCTTAGCCATCTAGGCTTCAAATTACTTAAGAGCTTTCTAGCAGATATATCTTCTCCTATTGTCATTTTTAGGACAGCTCCCTATCATCCATACTATATCTTTTCTTACCTTCTCTTTCACTTTATATTAAGAACCTTGTTTGGCTAGGGATTTCTATGTATATCCTTGCTGCCTACTCTAATTATGCATTTTTTTATTAATAATATGCTGAGTTACTTATCTAAAAGAGGGGGGAAAATAATTTTCTGCAGACTGTTGGAACAGAAGCAATGAGGCTTGGTATCAATGGACCTTGGATTACTAAATCATATCTTGAGATGATCCTGGATAAAAAAGGTTGGATTTGGATGCACTTTGACTTTGTCTTTTTGCACTCTATTACTTCTCAATTAATCGAGTTATTTTTTATTGTTTGATATTATTTCTTGTTATATATGCTGATGACTGCTCGAATAGGATAATTGTTTTGAGGATAATGAGCCAATTGGCTAAGCATAGCTTAACAAAAGTAGATTATATTAATTATCAAGATAAGAAGAAGCTCAATTTCCTTGATGATCTGACTCATTCTGAACCTGATATTGTTTTCTTTTTACCACTTACAGGTGTTCCTCGCCTTAATACACCACCACTGGTGACTAATACATCTGTGCCTGGAAGTCAAGACACTGCAATCATTGCACCAAAACCAATTCGCGTGACTCCTGACCTTGTTACGGGATTGGAGGATTTGTCTCAGCCATGGACTCGGTCCCCAACAAAATCTAAAATGGAACCTGTTATGGCAACATGGCATTTCATATCTTCAGATTCTTCCCACCCTGACAACTCAGTCCTAGGTATTTTTCCTCAAATGGGAGGATATAGTCTAATGTCTAAAGTCTTTTTTATATATCTTTTGACTGGTTCTCATATCTACATAAGGTTTCTTTTAAATTGAGACTTCTCTCATGAAGCAACCACAGATCCTTCATCTTTCAGGGATACCATTAGGCTTGCTCCAATGCCTGAGTCATATGACCTGGATAGGGGATTGCTTTTGGCTGTTCAAGCCATACAAGTAAGGAAAAGCGTGGAATTACTTTAGAGCCTTATGTTCTGAAGATTACAATTCCTTATAAATTCAATATTATATGTTTGATTGAATCCTAGCTTCCTATTTATCTTGTTTCAGGCTTTGTTGGAAAATAAAGGTTTCCCAGTCATAGTTGGAATTGGTAACATGGATTTTTCCTAATACCATATCCTTTCTCCTTTTTATGTGTGTGTGTGTGTGTGTGTGTGTGTGTTCATTTACCCTTACAAACATTCTTCCTACATATATTGCTGTCTTTCATGCCACATGGAACAATGCATACAACTAGCTGCACTCAGAAAATCAGAATAAAAAATTATATATTTGTGTAAAACATCTAGACGAGGCATTTTGGAATATGCAGAATACGTGGAACCCTTGTAAATATGTGATTGCTTTCAGAATCTGAAAGTGATATGTTAATAATGAATAATCTGAGGTTTTTCTGGATAAAAATAATCTAGGTCAATTTAGGTATTATCTTATTGACGATACCTAGTTAGTTTATCAGATGCTGACATTAGTTCCGTAACATGTTGTAGCTTACATAAGTTATGATGTATGTGTTTTTATCTTGCTCTGAATACTTGTTTCTCAAAAATCAATCTTGAGTTCTGGATAAAGCAAGAGCACAACTATTTTTATGTTTGAGAACCTTCCTTTGCTGTAATTCAGTCACCCTATTTTCCTTTCACTCTTGATACTATTAAACATAAAAAACACATTAATGGTTTGTCTGAAATTCTAACAGTACTTGTTGGTAAATCTTCATTGTTGTTTCTGAAATGTTCTTAAAGTATTCTCATTTTTAATTATGAGTAACACATATTACTCTATGGTTACATATTCATTTGTACTCTTCTCATACACATAATGCAACTTTCTCTTTTTCTTCTGCTTCATATTTTGGTTCTGCTCCATTGAACATTGTCAAATCAATTGATGATGTGCAAATACCATTCATACATCTAACAGCTGCTGTTTTCAAAAAATTATTGACTCTGAGGGCAGTTATGCATTGCAGGAGGTCCAAGTGGTTCTGGAAAGACTAGTTTGGCTCATAAAATGGCGAATATTATTGGATGTGAAGTGTTATCCCTGGAAAGCTATTATAAACAAGTAAAGGATTTCAAATATGATGACTTCAGCTCTCTTGACTTATCTTTGCTATCAAAGGTGAAGTAACTGAATAGCTAATATGTATTTTATTGGGTTATTTGTTCTTGTGTAACATCCTAATAATTTTCAGATTATGCACAAGTCATAACATGAATTTATTAATAAATTTAATTGTCCACTGACTTTAACCTTTTAACAAAAAAATAATACATCAGTGTAACTAACAGTTTGTTTTCAAATAAAATAATTGAAATCATGGGCCATGAATGATGATTTTAGTGAGACCCTTATAAGATAATACAAGGGCTGGTGTACAAGCATCTTGCGTTAACGCAGGATCCGGGGAAGGGCCGCACCCTTATAAGATAATGACAAATAAAAATAAAGTAATCACTCAAGACTAACATGAATTCTCACTCTTCTTTTATGAATAATTCACCATTCACAAAAGTTTATTCATAGGACTTTTACATATAGTTGAATGGAAGAACACTAAAATTCAAGACTTATTTCTAATAACTCTGATCTTTTCCACACCCTCTCCAATGTCTGGCTGCTCACCAAACTACGCAAAACTCCTAATAGTAGATGCCTACAAGTGGAAACTTCGGAAGCCGAATCTCAGTTGGATGTCCCTTATGACAGATCCTCATCCTCCTCATGATCTGGTTGGACTACATTGAGTTGCTGGAAGTGCACTGGACTGCCATTTTGTCCCAGGTGAGCAGTGTGGATGTATATGTCTGTATGGGTCAGGTGGAGCAAAGTCTTGATCTACCACTGAGACATTAAAACCTCTAAGAAATAGCAGTAGTTTTGGTTATCGAAAGATTGTGCAAATCCAGATTGTAAAGAACATTGGACCCCGTTATTCCATTTAAAAATTACAGAGGTCATTCTTTCAAGTCTGATGAATACATACCAGTCTATTGAAGTAAATTTATTCTCACTTCCTTTTTCTGATGTTTATCTAGATTTGAAAAATGACCTTTGTAATTGTAAATGGGATATCAATGATTTCAGTGTTCACTAAAATATGGAATTCTACCCTGTTTTGATTATCTCTATTGCTACCTTTAGGACATATGTACTTTTTTGGGTAAAAATCTCAATGTTGGTGCTAGATCAAGACTCTGCTCCAATTGACCCATGAGGAAACATCTATGTCCACACTGCTTAGTGGGACAGAATGGTACCCAAGTGGACTTCAAGCCACTCAACATGGTTCAACTAAGCCACAGATTGTGGAAGAGGAATTGTCAAAAGGGTCCTATGATCCACTAGCCAACTGGAAGTGGTTTCTGAAATCTCCACTTTTTTTGAGTTGTCTGCTGTAACTGTAATGAGTAGTGGGAGCTCAGTGAGCTGCCGCAGACATGAGAGAGGGTGTAGAAGTTGTCATTGTTATCAGAAATAGCCTTGAATATTCTTGTAAATGAGTATTTATGTTAGTCTTGAGTGATTACTTTATGCATGTTTGTTATCATATAAGTCTTTCACTGAACCATTTATGTGTTGTGCTTTTAACTATTTTGTTTGTGAAAAAAGTTCATTTGCTAATTCACTAAAATATTTTTTTCCCCTCAAAAAGTTAAAAGTCAAGCAGAGCACAAGTAACATTGCTGATAAAATTCATGTTATGACTTATGCATAATGTGAAAGTTATTTGAATGTTATATTTTGCATAACTGTGAAGCTTTGAAATTTTCCTCTCTTTTTCTTTCTTTAAATAAGATGGTAATATATATAGATAGTCTGTTTGCCAAAATAAAGGATATCATTTTATTTAAATGCTATATAGTAAAGGGTTCTGGATACTTTTCAGCCACTGTATAGTGTACTTATAGGTAGTTCCTTGCAGAATATTAGTGACATAAGAAAAGGCCGAAGAACAAAAGTACCAATATTTGACTTGGAAAGTGGTGCTCGGAGTGGCTTCAAGGAACTTGAAGTTTCAGAAGATTGTGGAGTGGTCAGTCATAAACTAGTTTCCCAACGTTTTGATAATTTCTTGATTACATTTTCTTTTACATATATGCATTTAAATATGCACAAATGGTGTAGAAGATTTTGAAATGAGTGCTGGTCTGAATATTGACATGCTAATAAAGGGATTAATGTGACACGGAATTGCTATCGCCTACCTTTCTTGAACATTTGTGCTTAACTTCTGAAAACCCATATCCACTTTTTACATGTTCCCTGTTTTCTCACAACTACAGGACACTTGAAAAGCGAAGTACATATATGCACAAGTACTCAACAAATATATATATCTTAGTTTGTATGTCCAAATATTTCCGAACATAGTTGCTAGTTAATATTATGCTAGTTTGTTCAGTTTCTTTTCTGTTGTGTTTACTGAGAGCTAATCTATTTCTTACCAGATAATTTTTGAAGGTGTCTATGCTTTGCATCCTGATATCCGAGTATCACTTGATTTTTGGATTGCTGTTGTAAGCATGAGTCCATCCATCTTTTTTCTATTATCCATTAATATTTGAATCCGTATTTGTTAGGGCTAAGAAATTTGTAGTAACTTCCATTTTGATTTCCTTATTGAAAACAGGTAGGAGGAGTTCATTCACATTTGCTTTCACGAGTTCAAAGGGATAAGAGTAGAGTGGGTTGTTTTATTTCCCAGAATGAGATCATGATGACGGTGTTTCCAATGTTCCAGCAGTACATTGAACCTCATCTCGTTCATGCACACGTTAGTTGATAGCATGCTCTCTCTCTCTCTCTCTCTCTCTCTCTCTCTCTCTCTCTCTCTCTCTGGAATGATGGTTTAAATGATTATTTAATGATTTCCCTCTTAACGCCAAGTACTGTACTAATTCATGCCTGATTTACACATACTAATTCATGCCTGATTTACAATGTACTTGTGTAAAATCTTAAGAAATACTATGGTTGTAATATTTTTCTATGCATGATCACTGGTACTAGAGCAGCAATATAGAGCTGGATGATTTTACTTAATGGTGATGATACATTTGTTTAATGCTGATTTGCAGCTTAAAATTCGAAATGACTTTGATCCTGTGCTTTCTCCTGAGAGTTCATTGTTTGTGTTGAAGAGTAACAAGAAAGTAAGAATTTATCTTAACCTGTAAATTATATTGGGTGACAAGGTTTGTTCAAACATTGATACTAAAGATAACAACAAACAACAGGTAGCATATCAAGATATTCTTGCAATTCTTGACCGAGCAAAATTTTGCAGTTCTGTTCAGAAATTTATTGATATTTATATAAGGCTGCCTGGGATCCCTTCTAATGGGCAGTTGACAGAAAGTGATTGTATTCGAGTCAGAATATGTGAAGGAAGATTTGCCTTGCTGATACGTGAGGTTGAGAATATTTTGTTTCTTCTCTATTTGCTTGCTGATATAGTTCACATATTTATATATCAATTTATGATACTTTTGCAGTTTTTCTGGTTTATTTTATTTGAAAATGAAGCATATTGTGGTGTACTTGGCAGCCTATTAGAGAAGGAAACTTCATCATTCAGCCTAAAGTGGATTTTGATATTGGCATTAGTACAGTTGCTGGTCTTCTTAATCTTGGGTAAGCCACATTTTTAATGCAAGAAAATCTTCTCTATCTATATATCTTTGGTGTATACAACTATACAAGACTGTACTATCACTATGTCTTGAGGAGTTCGTTATGGTGTTAGAGATGCAATTGGTTCTAGAATAACTAACAATTGTATGGTAGTAACTGGTAACTCCTTTGTGGATGTCCTCCGTATTTATCTTGAATTAAATGATAGATACGTAATTATCGCTAATATTTGTTGCCTACCTTTTCGAAAATTTGAAGTTAAAATGTGTTTCTCAAGCATGCATTTCACATTATCGTGCATCACATAAACTAACTTGGGAATGAAATAGTAAGAGGGGAGAAAGCAGATAAATTTAGCAATAACTCCTCAAAATGAAGGCTGGTTTCTTTAATGGGCTATGGTGTTTGTTTTGCCCACCATGCTTTCTCAATTAGCATGGACAAACTGACAGGTGACATTGAGGGAAAATGAGAACGATTTTTAGTATTAATGCTATTCCTTAGAATAGATATTGCTCAGGAGTATACTAGAACTACTCTTTCTCTCAATTCTTAACTCTATTTAATTCCTTATTCGGTTTATGCTATGTTTGTCCCAACAATATTACCTCTTGTAGATATTTTCTTTTTATCTTTTATTTTTTATGAAGTTTGTGTATCTGTGTAGTATTATTGTTATTCATCTATTAATTGGTACCACTTTTCTGTCAGGTATCAGGCAGTTGCTTACATTGAAGCCTCTGCATTCATCTATCAGGATGGAAAGGTCACACGATAAATCTTATGGCTTAAATTTGACCCAAAATAATAGTATTTAATTTATTTATATGAGTTACAAGGCTGAAAGGAGTTTGTTCTTGACTTCCTTCTTCCCTGAATGTAAAACTCTCCTGATCGGAGTACTTCTGTGCAGTAAGATATATCATTATATTATTGCACAGAAGGATGTTCACTTGTCAAGATCATCTCCAGGCTTATTTCTGTTAATTAGTTTAACTTGCTGTTAAAATTCTTGTCTCATTTTGTCCCATAGATTCTAATTGAGGTTGATCATCTACAAGATGTCCCTGGCCCATATATTCAGATCAAGGGTGTTAATAAAGATGCAGTGGCAGCAGCGGGTTCAATGCTTGAATTGGATGGCTCATATACAACTAAGGTTCAACTTGTTTTATTTTAGTTCCTTTTCCCCTTTTGTGCATAATGCTAGGGCTGGATATATCTGGATGGTGGTCAACTTATTATTATTCTTGTTCATTATTTTGGTAGAGTTATCTTGAAATAATTTTAGAAAGACTACCAACAATAGAAAGAACTTCTGGTGGGATTAACTCTCAGCAATCAGCAAGGCTGCTAGAGATTATTGAATTTATTCAATCTCAGGTATACCTTTCCTCTTTGACTAGATATTAGTGTATCTTTCTGGGGCACCATTTAATATTAGCCATTTATGTTACCCATTTTCTTTGTGCATACATTGTATAAACCTCATACCTAAAATGCAGCAACTTGTGGAATTCAGATTTTAAAGTTCGGTCATGGTAGAGACTAGTCTGGTTTTTCATTTATAGTAGTTGTATTGGATTCACACATATTTCAACTGATGAAGATCGACATATGCCTTGAAGTAATTTAGTTTATCAGTGCACCAATATCCATGTCTTTATATGTATGTATATGTATATCTTTGTATATATAGGTTAGGTGCATAGCTGTTGCTTCAAAAACTTGAAGCTTGATATTTGATGCATAATATTGTATCGAATAATAATAAAGTCAGATGTATACTGTATCTGGAACATGAGGGGTAATACAGCCTTCCTAGGATCTTTTTTCTATTCAAAACATTGGACGATTACTTTGATAAAAAAGTTAATGCATTCCTGGTCGTACTAAACCTCTCGTTTCTGCATTTGTGAAGCAATTTTTGTTTATTTTTGCACATTATCATTTAGTGTCAGTTTTGTTGGAATGATCAGGGGTGCAGCTCTCCTTCAGAATCATCACCAAGTAGGGGAGTCTCTCCAATTGAAGGGGCTATTGAGGAGATGCAATCAAGGATTAGAAGGCTTGAGAGGTGGCTTGCTATAAATACGGTACTCCCAAAACACTATTCCCTCTTTTCTAAATAAGCACTTTCATTTTTTATGTTCATTGAAAAATTGATATACTTGGACAAACATTTTATCCAGATATATTAATCTTTCAATGAATCAAAAAAGTAAAAGACCCTTTTTTGAGAAGGAAGGTGTTTCCGAAGTTCTTAGCGACTTTCGAGCTCATTGTAACTCTTGTTTTTGTTGATCTCTTTATTTGATACCGTGGGCAGGTTCTATGGACATTTCTAATGTCTGCCCTTGTTGGTTTTTCACTGTATCAAAGGAGGCGTCAGTGATGGTCTTGCAAGTTTTCAAGATCATGCATTGGCATTATTGTCTAGTAACCTTGAAATATAAACAGGGCTCAGTTTTTTGAATGGTGAGTCCATGCAAACTAAATGGTCACTAACCCCTTTAGAATGGAACGCGGTTCGTCAATTTCAAAGAGTGAGAAAAGTGTTGATTGATTAATATGCACATTATTTGTTGGCAGAAATGAGATACAGGTTATTCAATAATAAGTAATGTAGATAGACAAACGCGAAAAAGAATATATTGTAGATATATATTTAAGTACTGCTTATGCGTCCTAAGTTGAACTGTCATTTTATTATTCGGTATAGTGCAATTTAACTTAAGTCACTCCCTAACTTCAATTTTTTCTTGTCGAATGGCAAATAGGTTTCAAATCCTACCATTGGGTTAGGTAAACTTGGTTCATCTAAAAGTCAACAAATTTCTGATTTGGCGGCGAGTTAAACCATTTTAAAACCATTTAGAAATTATATTACCTAGGATTATTGTAGTTATAATAAAATTTCGAGTAAATAGTCATGTTGGTATTTGAAAGATTTTTATTTTGATGAAATGAGCTCCAACTTTTATTTTTGACAATAAATTTTCATATATCAGATGTTTGACAAAATAGCCTAGGTAAATAGTCATGTTGTTAACCCATTTACTTTAGTGGTTAACGAAATTGTGTGTGTGGCATGTTAAGTGTTGATATAGAAGGTTACTAGTGAAATTATAATATTGCCTCCTTTCAGGTGGGAGATCATTAACCCTGAAATTCCAATTTCACGTCTTCCCATTCTGATTGACCGCCATTGTCTCAGTTAAAACCCCATATGTAGGCTTGCTGAGAATAATACTTTCCTCGAAAAAAGACAGATATTTCTTATGGTATTTCCTATGTTTAAGTTGGCATGCATATATGGCCAATGGTAAAAGGCAGAACATAACTCGTGGCATAAGAACGTTGTTCAATGGTAAAACAATAAATATGCTCATAATACCAAGCAAGAGGGGATCAAGCCAGGATTGCAATAAATATGCTCATAATACTGTAAAAAATTGTACACAACATGCGACAGTATTACAGTCCATGATACAAGGCACTATATGGACAAAGGAACAACGCCATTATGTGGGGGGAGAAAAAGATCAGGTAAACGGGAAACACCCCCCGAAAAAAAGATGAAAATTGGTTTATGTCTAAATAAAGTACTATTGAAATTTGAAACCTTCACTTTAAAATTCCCTGAACCTTTAGGAAGTAAATAGCTATTGCAACCAGGATGATAAACATTGCAATCCACAAGTTAAATCCTCCTGGGAAGAAGAGGAAAAGAAAAAGGGGAAGAAAGTTAGATGCTAAACTATAGATAGATGATAAATACAAAGTCCATATGACAAATCATACATCTAAACTATAGATCCATAATTTCATTTATAGTCTCTCGTTTATTATATAAACTCTTTAAATTACTATATTTTCCCAGATTATTCTTAAATTGTTGGATCAACTTTTTCCTTGATAAGTTCAGCTATTACAAAAGTGGCTCAATTGGACAATAAATTTTAAGGCTAGCCGCAGGTATTATTATGAAATACATACCTTCTTTCTTCTCTTCAATTTTCGTTACTCTTGCACTTGAATCCAAGGATATGGAAGCCAAGGCCCTAAAATGAACCCACAACAATGAACCAACTACCTCCAAAATGGCATAAAATTTCTTGTAGTAGGAAGAAAAATATAAATGCATCAACTTCAAACCTTGAATCCGGGGAGAAAGCTAAAGCAGTTACGATGCCAAGGTGAGCCCTTTTAACCATAGTATGAATCCTCATATTTGTAGAATTTACAACGACAATGTCTCCTGAAGGTGTTCCACTGCATGTCAACCCATCGAAACAGAAGCAATAAGTTCTTGCAAATAAAAAGTCACATCCTTCCCTGCAAACACTGCTCTCAGCTTTCTTTTCCCTTCATGTATCTTTCTCTCGTTTTTCATATATAGCATTAAAACCCAAAATAAAGCCACCATTGGTTTCCATGTAGCACAGCGGTGTCATCCTTTAAGTACTAAAAAGGTACAGATTAGAGTATCTACCATGCAAGGTATTTCCCATCAGCTGAGACATTCAACGCAGAGATTGTATCGCGAGTAATATGCTTTGAGCTCATCCTTTCCCATGTCTTCGTATTCCAAGTCAGAATGCTTCCACCTTTATCTATATACAATAACAAACTACTTGTGTCAGACAAATACAGAAACAACAGGGGGGAACAACATCTTTGTTATGGATATTAATTACCTGTGACCACAGCAATATATAGAACCTGGGTTCCATCGCTTATTTGAGAAAATCTACAACAGCTAAAAGTTTCACGCTGTATGAAAACAAAATATGATTAGCATATACCAAAAAGCCCAACCCTCACCAATTAACCTGGTTAAGATTTCAACCAATATCTGCCCAACCAGTTTTAAAGTAAAAAATCAGCAGCTCACATTTTCATTTGGTAGAGAAGTTAATACTATTGACGAAGAAATATCCCAGACCCTGCAGGGGCCACCACTTCCCAAAGAGACTAGCAATTTACCATCGGAACTGCACAACAAACACAACAGACTATAAGGTACAATCCATCAGAAATAATAGGGTATAGAGCAGATCTGTCTGTCTTTTCTTTGTTAATTATTATTCCTTTTTTTTTATTTGTAGAGTCAAATAATAACATCAATGTAAAATGAGCTTCTATCTGGAACAAACCTGAAATGTAAGTCCTTCACAGTAGAATGAGATTTAGACTCATTGAGAATAATTTCCATGCTAGGCCACTTAAAAACCCTTAGATTGCCATCCTGTACTGCAAAACAGTTACAAGATTATATGGCATACCACTCCCTCAGAAAGAAAAAGAAATTCTATACATACTAACGATTATTTGGCAAATGAATTAAAGCAAAAATTCCTGTACTTTAGAAATTCAAAGCATCATATAGCTACCATGTGCAACTACTGTCCCATTAACATAAATCCTTCACCATTACATATTAGTTTGCCAAAAGTAAGAAGCAAAAACCATGGACACAAGGCCACGTAACACAAGGAAAATTGAATCAAATAGATGCAGCTAAAACAATGTTTACATTTTGACAGCTTTTCAAGCTACAAGTGGTATGTTGGATTGATGTTATAGTCATCCTTGCAAGGTGAGTCTCTTGCAACACGTCTCTAGAGAACAATATTTTTGGGTTTATGTTACATGGTACAAGAAATAATATTTGTACCAAGGATGAATGGTTACATCTATAAGAAAAGAACTCATTCTATTGGGTTTACCATTATAGTACATAACCATCACCTTTCATATATTAAGTGAATGTGTTCAATTAACCCTGGGATATCATCTTGTATCAAATCTTTTCTCAACTAACAAGAGCTTGAATCATCATCTCTAGGTAAACATAACTTGGTTGAAGAAGTGCGATAATGCCCAAGGAGTGGAGATGTTTCTCCAGAAACCATTTTATTTTTGGTCAAGCTACCAAATATTATCATTGGTAATATAAGATAGTTTCTTTTAATCATTCAATGTAAAAGAAGACTATACCTCCCCACCAACAGCTAGTTCTGTTCCATCACTGCTGAATGCCAATGCTAACTGTTGTCCAACGTCCTGCAACTGAGTGAGCTCTTTCTCTGATGTCTTCAGACCCACCTTATGAGATTCAGAATTCTGGTCTTGGTCCCAGTCAAACCATCTGGATAAACAAAGTATAATAACTTTAGCTAGATGTAATAGAGCAAAAGAAAATCAAATTTTGTTTTTCAAATAAGAATGAACAAAGCCTGTAAAGGATAGACTGACAAAATAACATCAATTATCTCTCATACATTCAGCAATCAGTAGCAGCACTGTAAAGCACCATACACCAATCAGCTAGATGTCAATCCAATAAAACTAATTTAAAACTAGGAAAATAAAACAAGTGTTCGTCAAATATTTTTGCACACTCAATTTAAGGTTCCCTCAGAGAGATACGTAGTGTACTGTGGCAATCTCAGTGCTATTATATTAGAACACAGTCCAATTTTGCTTAATAGAACCAAACACATGGAATTGAACCTCGTTTTTGTGAGATAAAGAGTGATGGATGGCAAGCTGCTGGTTGCACACATTCCCACAGCAGATATTCTTACTAAAGTTGTGTCTAAAGAGAAGTTTTTGAATACAAGAGGTAAACTATTAGTAACAGATTTTCAGAAATGTAGAGAGGCCAGTTTCAGGGGGCATAATAGAGTGAGTTAGATAAGTGATAGTAGAGCCTAGAGAAGCGAGAATAGAGGCTGCTAGTTATAAGCTGAGCCAGATAGGATATGACAGCTGTATGGTAGTTGTAGCTGTCATAACTAAAGATAGAAAGGACTATTGTGTCCTTTAGACTAGTTTGCACAGCAAGCTATTCCTCCTTGTTATAAGCACATATTAGTGCTAAACTCAGTCATAATGAGCATTACACATTTCTGAAACTTCTCTCAATCTCTGAATTCTCTTCTCTTGCAAAACACTAATATTTCACAATGTGCTTATTGCTCTTATAACAAGATCTGACAAATAGAACCAAAATTTAAAAATGAGACAAAAAGTAAATCATAAAACTCCTCATATATACGAGTTTCTTCCATTAATTAGTATGCTCATGCACCGTTCCTCGTTGCCTCATTTTGTCAATCTAACTTCATAACTTACAACATTGATGCTAGCCATGATAAAATCAAGTTCTTGAATTTGTTGTGTTTCACATGCTATGGTTGGTATTACTGAATATCATCTTGCATATTTGGTATCTATTCTATGCCCAATTTAATCTTCCATCCAAAATTCAGGACTAGAAAGATAACCTATCAGAGTTTAAATTACTATACATAGGGTAATAAGAATCAAGTATGAATAACTTCAATCCTTATGCAGCTAACATAACCACTGAAAGATCTGTCTAACTTAAGTATGCCCCTGCGTACTTGTTCAACATGAAAATGATTATATTTTGGATAAATTACACATAAGCAACTATATAGAGCTCATCCAGTTCCTCATACTTCTGGAAATGTTTCATTCCTTATGTTGGATCAATTAGCATATAAAATTAACAGCTATCGAATCATGAAGTCACTTTCTATCTTTATCCCTGTTTTTAGCTCGCTGACGCATGGTTGAGTGAGTAGAAAATGGAAAGGCATTTAGAAGTGATATTCTAGACGAAAATGAAAATGCTTCCATTTTCTACCTGCTCAACTTCAACTACGTGTATGCTCAAACCCGCCAGGGTTCTCTCATCTATAATATACGCCATGAAGATTTCAACAGAGAAATGAATCCTACATAGATTTTTCTTCCCAGCAAACAGAACCAAACTTCAATAAAAGAAATAAGAGGTGGGAAGAAAAAGACCTGCAACTGTTTGGCATTGCACAAATAATGCCATCTCCATTGGGGTGAAGAGCCATTCTATAAGGCAACTCAGAACCGGTTCCTAGCTTATTCACCTGAAAATATTCATAAGTTTACTCAAATAATAGAACAATCCAATCATCCTATCAATTGCTACCAAAAATAATAAAAAATAAAATCCAGCTACTCTACAATTCATGCATTCCAAACAAAATCTACCACTATAAATCAGCCATGCATCTAAATGAAGAAAAACCTCGCATTCTAACACAAGCAAATGAAGCAACTGCATCAGAATCACACAACAATATCCGAATCAAAAACTAGATCCGGTCCCTCCAGCTTCGAAACACACAAAACTAATACATGAAATAAAAATCGAACAACAAATCAAATCTGCTACGAATTCCAGAATCGAACAAGAAGCACAAGGAATTAATGACATACCGGTTGATCGGAGAGAGAATTCGACGCAACATCGAAGTGCGAAAGCAGCACCGTATTGGGGATACCGCTGCGGCCTTCTCCACCGCCACCGGCGAACACGAGGTAGTTTCCGGAGGCAAGCTCCTCTGTCGGTGGTTCTGCCTCCTTCGTCGGCGTTGAGCTCTGATCGGCGGCGGAGGATTCATCGGAGGTTTGGTTGTGGCGAGATTTGAGAACGCGGTGGGGAATCCAAGCAACGGAGTAGAAGGGAACACCGTATTTCTTCAAGTTCGGAGGGTCTGAGATTTGGCTCTTCCCCATTCTTCCTCTCTCTAAAACACTCTCACTCTCTCTCTCTCTCTCTCTCTCTCTCTAAGATTCAGCAATGAATTGATTAGAGTCTCCTCTGTGATATGCTATCTGGATCCCCGTCTTGTAATTGTGAATGTCAAGAGAGTTTTGGAGTTGACGCGCGGTGATTAAGCTCAAATCATTGATGTTTAGAGAGCGAATATGTACTCTGTCTATCTAGCCCAATTTGAGAAAACCATTTAATTGAGTTTTTTTTTTTATTTAAATAGTTTAACAATAAATATTTATATTAAAAGTAATTTATAAATAAATTATTTTATATATAATATTTTAATTTTAAAAGTATTTATTTAAAAAAAATGTGATAAAAAAATTTTTATTATGAGAGAGTTATTTTTTTTATTTTTTTATAAGTACGTAAATAGTTTTTTAAAAAACTATAATTTAGTTTTAAAAATTGCACCAGACATTAATATTCTTATTTTTCATAAGTTAAAAATTCAAAAAAATAGCGTTCGAAACTTCTCAAACGGCTCTTTATTCAAAAATATTATTTGTACACCAAAATCAGATACTAAAATCAGCAATCAATGTATTTGTATATAAATACATGTATAGTTTAGTTTATTTTTAAAATGTATTTATATTTTATATTGGTGACTGATTTTAAGATACACGTAGCATGATTGATATTTATTATATTGGTTCTGCTAACCAACTAGGATACTAGACAATTTGTGCTATCTTCTTAAATTTCAAAAAACTTTTATATATCAAAAAAGCGTGCCATCGCGTCCTCCTTTCCTCGAAAAAAAACATCTAATAACCCATATAAAAAAACTCATCCATTTACATAGAAAGAAATATCTAAAATCCAGTAAAAGAAACATTCGAAATAATAGTTAAAAGAAAAAATCACAGAAAAATGAACGCTCCTCCAAAAAGAAACATTCCAAAATTTAGAAAAGAAACATCCAATAACCCACAAAAAAGATCTTTGGAAACAAAGATCCAAAACCCTTTAAAAGAAATCCATTTAATTGAAAAAAAAAACATCCGAAAAAAATAGTTGAAAATTCGAAAAAATAGGCACCCACTGTGAGAGGCCGCTGCATTCATGAAGGGGAGGGTACTGTGGTGGTCGGCGGCATTGTGAATCGCGAGGGGGAAACAGAAAGAAAAAGAGATAAAATCCTTGAATGGCGTTGCATGGACATGGTTACCGTTTTAGTGGGTGTGATCCGAAGAGGAGGAGGAGAACGACTGGATGCAGGGTTGCTGGCAAGGAGGTGCGTGGTCAACAACGTTGGATGGACGGCGCAAGTAGCGTCTCCTCGTTGTTTCTTCCTTCGCGAGTACTCCTGTGTGAACGGCAGTGGAAGCAGTAGTTGTGGCTGAGCCCTTCACGGACGAGGGGTGAGCGGACTCCGAACGGTGCAGCGATAGCACGGTGGTGTCTTTCTTCCTTCACGAGCTCCCCTATGTGAACGACAGACGAGGCGGAGCAATTGCGATAGAGGACGTGCGAAGAGAGACGGCAAGAGGCAGCGAGGGGGAGAAGTGACTGCACACGAGCGAGGGTGGATAAGGATGGCACACTGGAGACACGATGATAGCGCGATGGACATGAAGAGCACAGACGTTGAAGGCACGATGAACGGGAGGAGAAACAGGAGAGAAAAAACGGAAGACGCATATAGTGAGTGATTTGTGATTTAGGGTTGATATGGAAATGGCGAAAAACTAAATTTTTCGAATTTCAAAATTAAGTTAGAAAGGGGAGTTAGATGAGTTGGCTTATACTATAGTTGAACCTCTATATTTTCTCTTATTCTGTTTAATTTTTATATGCTTTTATATGTATTTTAAAGATATGTTTTAAAAAAATTACAAATAATATTTTATTAAAATTATTTATTTATTGGAATAATGTTAATACATTAAATATAGGTTTAATTACTCTGTTAGTCCCTATAGTTTCGCAAAATTTTCAATTAGGTCCCTATACTTTTTTTCCTTTTAATTGGGTCCCTATACGTTAATTTTTTTTTTCAATTTAGTCCCTATTACATTAAACGTCAAAAAATGTTAGTGAATTGTGAAATTACTTTTATACCCTTAGGGACCTAATTGAAAAGAAAAAAAATATAAGGACTTAATTGAAAATTCGGTGAAACTATAATTATTCAATGAAAGATATTCCTATAATCCCTATTCAATGATTCTAAGACATGAAAAATATTCCTATCATCCCTTTTATTTTGTCACTATCATTCTTTTGCTTTTTTATATACAAATTGTACCAAAAATACCTTCTCTTTTTTTTTTTTTTTTTGACTTTCAAAATACCTTATCTTAAGAACCTAAAAAAAAGAATGGATAAAATGAAATAGAAATAGTAGTAATAAGCATATATAAAATTAAATTTTCATCCTTCAAGTATTCATTATGATAATGTAACATTTTACATTTGTGTGAATTTATAGAATATAATTTGTGTCTTTATCATGTACACAATAAAAAATTACAAGGCTATGTAATTTGTGTTATTGAAATTTAAAATCTGAAAATCAGTTCTTGTGTTGCAATCTCCCACTCTCTGGACTAGCATAGAGATCAACATACCTATGTACATTTTCATAAGTTGAATGAGAAGCATCTTCACTATCGACAAAGAACAACCCTAAAATTAACATTAAATACAACCAAATCCATATTACTGCATGTAAAAATATACCAGAAGAACTAAATTAAGAAATAATTGCAGAGTGGACATAGCATATCAATGATATGTTTTCTAGTTGATTAAGAAAACATTTTAATGTAGTTACTATCCAAGTAATGACATCAAAATAAATTTTACATTAATACTTAAGAGCATACTTACATCTAGTTTGAATTGGAGGAATGCATCCACCAATTGATATTGTATACAAATAAGTAATAATCGATGTAAAATAAAATACTACAATTTTGTGTGCACCTTATAGCAAAAGGGGAAAAAAAATCATCACTATGAAAATCCATGCTATGCCTAATAAATGCAAAATTGGGTGACTTCAATTCAATAGGTAACTACTCATGCCTGTCTAAGAACTTCTCTATAACGACTGAGAATGCCGCAAAGCCAGCACAACCAGCACATGCTGCTTTTGGACCACCTACAATCACAAACCAACACTAAAGCATTCTGAAACAAAGGCAGAGAATAGATTTTTGAACTAAACAAAAAATATTTAAATCTTAATTGAAAATAGTGTATTCATGCCACATTTAGGATCAGAGTAATTATAGTTCTTCAGATCATTCTGGAAATTTTCAACCCATTTTTATCCTCCAACCAAACATACTCTTCTAGTATTAAATTTTTAAGGTAATTTGCACGTTCACAACTACAGATTATGTCACAGGTAGAGCAAAGCTTGAAATCAATACCTTTCTAAGTTTATCAATCTCCCAAACAGAAGCATAAGACTAGAAATAGGACTTCAAATCAATGGCTAGCCACAATTTTGTTCAATGGTTATCTAAAGGTTTAGGACCTTACCACCTAAGAATGCAAAATCCTTAGGCTTCAGTTACCACTTCTCGTGTATAAATACATTCTTCCAAGTACCAAAAACATCAAGAAATTAAATTTACAAAGCAGAAATTAATCCAACTATTAGCCCTTCTAAGCAGCTATGTTACATGCAATTAGAGCTACAAAGCTTTGATTCATAATCAGGTAAAAGAGAGAAGAAAACTTACCCCATTCATGGTATTCTGCTTACTATCGGTCAAACCCAAGAACTCCAATTTCCTTGGTTCAAATACTCTTTGAAACATACGAGTGCAATATAATACATCCTTAATTTTGAAGAATCCATAGATCATAGCCACCAACAAAATTTAGAATATAATTTGAGAAACAAACAAAAGTTACAAACAATTAAAAAAAACTAAAACTGGACTACAAATTCACACAACTTAAGAATTCACAGCTTGAGAGACAGAAACTAAAAACAACTAAAAAAACTGAAAAAAAAATAACACAATATGAATAGAACACCCCTAAAACATTCAGCTTCTCCTTATTCCCAATCTCAGTCAATCAATTCTTCCTCAAAAACAAAGAGATTAAAATGGGACACCAAGATGAAGAAAAAAGGTTGAAATATCATCATATCAAGAATATCATTAACTATGTTGATCAATTAACTGGCTACACAAAAGATAATAAAATATAACAAACACCACAAGTGAAGAGCAATCACAGCTAATTCTTAAATACTTGATATTAGTCCTTTGAAGATCTCACCTGTTCTCTGACCCATCAGCCAAATAAGCTCCATAGCTCCCCACTGAACCTGAGATTAGAATAGGGCATTTCTTGAAGATTCTACCATCAGCATCGACACCCGAAGAGCAGAGCAGCAAGGTGAGGTGTGGTCAGGCAAAGCGTGGTGTGGCGACGCGATGTGCAGCGCGGCGATCCATGTTGAGGGAACACGACAGAAGCGACACACCACTAACGCGAAGCAGAGCATAGCAGATGCTAGGGTTCTTCATTTTTGGCACAAAATGCAAAGGGTTAGTTTTGGTATTTTAAAAAGATGGGGTGGATTTAATTAGTAATTCTAATCTAATTAGGAGAATATTATATTTTTGAATAGAATATTCCATTATCTCAAATGATTTTGTCATGGTAAGGACTAAATTAAAAAAAATTAATGTATAGGGATCCAATTAAAAGGTAAAAAAGTATAGGGACCTAATTGAAAATTTTGCCAAACTATAGGACCATCATAGTAATTAAACTTTAAATATATTAAAAACTTAAAAAATATATTATTGTATCTTTAAAATATGTCTTCAAAGCATAAGTTAGTTATATACAAAATGAAAAACACAAAACCCGTCAATTTATTCGTGAAGACTCGTATGTAGTCGTCTTCACGTGAAGTTGATAGTTAAGAACTATTAGATGATTTGACAGGTTTGAATAAATTGTCATCTAATAATTTTTAACTATTAATTTTATATGAAGATAACTACATGTGAATTTCCAACTAATTTATTTGTTATTTCTAATAATGTGTTGTTTTGTTTTGTATTGTATGTTATTTCAAATTATTTTTATATTAAAATAATATTTATGTTACATAAAAAAATGTGATAGTATTAAATAATATTTTTTTCTCTAATTATTTTTCTATATCTTAATCCTTCCTCATTTTTTATTTTGTTAGTTAGTTTATAATTAAAAAAGGTAATGTAACGACCCAACTCCTAACACGATGATCATTGCTAGTTTCTAGGCGCTAGTATTTAGCATACCTTAGGGACTCTAGACAAGTTATACTAAGCATATCATTATGAGTCTGTATCGTTTATCGAGATCATGAGTTAGCCAGTATATGAGGTATAAACTCAAAACATGTAGTATACAAGTATAAACAGAAAAGCATGTAAAGGTCATATCATTGTCCGAAGGCTTAGTTTAGTACATCATGAAACTTTAAAGACTACCTATCCATATACCACGGACTTATTTATAGGTACAAAATTTGTAGCTTATTATCAGGCTCCGCCTCACACAAGAGCGGCCCTTGGCTGGAACTTGTCTAGCTTATATATATAAAAGATACGAGTCCTCTAAAAAGTCTATACAAAATTAGGGCAAAAAATACTACTACTAGCCATAAGTCATTCATAGCTAACGGAATAAGGAACATTATGCTGAGGTAGAAGGAGTCACTCTGACACGCCGGTAATGTTGCTGCTGCTTGCCTCCCCGACGGCTCCTGCCTCTCCTAACTCGAGTGAACTAGAATATAGATCTGTCATCATCTGATCGATCCACATCTGAGAGTCCTCCTCTGATGAGGATGAAGATGATCTAAAGCCCTTGAGAACTGCCAATCCATCAGCCTCTTCCGAGGGACTATCAAATGGCTCGGCTGTAGAAGATGGTGGTAGAGTGACGAGTATTGGTACATCTGGGATCATTGGCTCCTAAGCAGACTCGTACCATAGAGGATACTTTGGTTGGGGGTGTATTGGAAACTCTGGCTTCGGTTCTGCCATGTTCAGAGGATACGTTGGGAACGAGTACTGGCCTCCGCCAAAGTGAAGCTCGGATAGCAGCATTTCATACGACATGTCGGGATTGAAATCTAGGCTGAGCAAGGGATGAGAGAATGGGTGATCCGGAAGGTAGTATGTACGAGTATGTGGCATGCCTAAAAACACCACGCCTCCCTTCGCAGCTTCCACGTATCGTCCAAGTGTCGGGTATTCAAAGAATATCACGCATGTTCCCATTTGTAGATGGAAAAATAACGGGATGAGAACCCAACGTTTCTACCAGGGTACTACATACGAAACTTAAGAGGTCCGCAGCCTAAGTCTAGTAATTTGCAAAGTTACGTTGGAAGTCTCACAAACAAATACAAGCACAAGTATATAGAATAATAGAAATCACATGTACAAGTAGGCAATTACAAACACAAGAAAATACAACAACCAAGTATGATGCATGTCTAGTTTGCGATCTCATGCGTCGGTTGACTACTCACAATCTGATGTTACCCGGCTCTACAACCAAATATGGTTACTCCACTGTGTACAATCACACACAGGTGTCTCATGAGTTTCAATAAATCATGTATAGTCACGGCACTTAAAAATAATGGCCTAAGAAATGTGCTCACAGTAAGTAACGGTCTATATGGTGGGCATCCCCACGTTCATATAGTCACTAGTTAGGCGAGATGGAAGTCTGCTCTAGTAGGATGGCCTCTAGCACCTTCGAGTTTATAACTTCTCTCTAGGGCATATTTTATTGAAATATTTAAGAGACTTCTCTGTCATTTTTAAATAAGAGAAATGCTAAATGACCATCAAAATTTATTTTTTTTACCATCATTTGGTCAGTAAGAATTTGCACCCATATTTACCAGAATTTGCACATATAAATTAATACAATTTGCACCTATATTTTGCAGAATTTGCACACATGATTTTGGGCCAGCACTTGGTAGCAATAGTTTGCACACATGTTTACAAATGTTTTCACATAAGAAACATATCATTTTCACCTATATTTATCAGAATTTGCACACATGAATCAATATAATTTGTACCCATATTTTTTAGAATTTGAACACATAAATAATAATTTAGTATTTATGATGGCCAAATAATGCTCAAAATTATAAAAAAACTGATGGCAACATAGAGTTTCTCTTTAAATAATAACTCTTATGCATGATTTCTCTTTTCTAAGTACTCTAAGCCCTTAGTCACAATTAACCACCTTGTCCCTATTACTTTACGAAATTTCCATCTTACCTTCGTTACATTGAGCTTCTCTTTAGATATCTTTCATATGTTTTATAGAGACACTTTTACCCCCAAGGTTGCTACTTTACCATTTTATCTTTATATTTTACCAAAAGGACTATTTTACTCTCTAGTAAGTTAACTAACCAGTTTTAAATATAACTTTTTCAAAAATTACTATTATACCTCTGAGTGTCTTAAATAATACTTTTTAGTCTTATTTAGTGCCAAAATTACCGAGTTGACCTTATGACTCCTCATTTACCAATTTACTTATAACAATTTTAATTAATGTCAATTTTACTCTTAATGACACAAAAGACTATTTCGCCCTTAGATTACTTTTCTTACTTTATTAATTTATCGCACTTCTGCTTTTGACCCTAATTTTACTAAAGCTTTTATTTAGGCCCGTTAGTTTTTCTTAGTTATAATTTTAACCCGACTCTTTTATATAACTACAATTTTATCCTTATGACTACTAAGACCATAATTCTAAGTCTAACTTGTTTTAATTATATTTTTAGCCCTCTATTTGTCCTTAATGACCGAGTTACTCCTTATGTTGCATCATACTAATTCTATAGAACTAAAACCTAAGTTCTAGCGTCTTTTTAATCTTTTTACTCCACACTTTTTGCACTGCTTCATGAATTTTCAGGAGCATTTTTTCATGTTTCTCTCCACTTTTTAGTGACTTTTTAAGGTTTGAAACTTAAACTCCAAGTGGTACAACTTTTCGGTCCTTTAATACAAGCAATATCGGCATCAAAATATTTATATTTCACATATATATAAGTCAAAAATAGCTGTGCATCATACAATTTTCATAATCAGTTTTTATGCACAAAATCATCACAAATGACTCATATGGATGCAAAATCAAGCATGAGGATAGTCTAAGTAATCTTAACCCTTACCTCTTTTCCAAATGAGTCCTTAAACACATAAAACACTAAGAACCACCTAGACAAAAGTAAGAAAACAATTAATGAAAATTAACTCTCCTTGGCCAAATTGGGTGCTGAAAAAGTAATCAATTTTCACCCACTCTTAACGCCAGGTTTACTGTGCACCCAACCTGAATGAGGGTGAAACTCCTGCAGTTCATCCCCTTGATGATATTATTCAAAACGCCACAGACAAGGTCGAATCTTCCGGATCAGAGAATGATGCACCTTTGGTTCTAGCCTCTACCATAAAGACCCTAATCTCCCCATACCTCGGCTGAACTGGTGTCTCGAGAAGTCCCCAACGAAGTCGTGGATTAGCCATCTTAAATTCAAATTTTAAATTTCAAATCTTATCTTTTTAAAATCTTTTCAAAATCTTTTCTTTTAATTTAATTCTATCTTTTCTTATCTTATCTTTTTATTAAATTTCAAATCATTATCTTATCTTATCTTATCTTAAATTTGAATTTCAAAATCAAATCTTTTCAAAAATCAAATCTTTTTCAAATCTTTATCTCATCTTGTTTCAAATTCAAAATTCAAAATTCAAATTTCAAAATTAAATCTTTTTTCAAATCTTCTATCTAATCTTGTTTTCAAATCTTTCTTAATTAGTTACTTGTTTTCTCTTTTTTTCGTTTTCAAAACTTCCTAACTAATTCTTCTCTCTCCTATTTTCGAAAACTTCTCTTCTATTTCTCTATCTTCTTTTTCGAAATTCATCATTTAATTTTCAAATCTTTTTAGTTAATTAGCTTTTAATTTTTGAATTCAATTAATAAATAAAATAAAAACAAAAATATTTTAATTCTAGTTTCTCTTTTTACTTCTAATTTTTGAATTCTTCTTCCCCTTTATTCGAATGTTCCATCTCTTTCCTCTATCTTCATTCTTCTTTCTTCTTCACATCTCACAGGGAGTCCTCTGTTCTTGAACATAGAGCTCCCATTCTTCTTCTTTCTTGTTTTCTTTTTCTTATTTATGAGCAGGAACCAGGATAAAGAACCTCTCTTAGATCTTGATCCTGAACCTGAGAGGACTCTAAGGAAGCGTTTGCAACAAGTTAAAGCACAACACTCCGGAAGAGATGTTACATAAATTTTTGAACAAGAAACTGAAAGTACAGACATGGCAGCTGAGCCGAATAATGAAAGAGATGCAAGGAAGGTTCTGGGTGATTTCACTACACCCACTACTAACTTCTATGGTAGAAGTATCTCCATACCTGCCATTAGAGCTAATAACTTTGAGCTAAAGCCTCAGTTAGTTTCTCTCTTGCAACAAAATTGCAAATTTCATGGACTTCTACTGGAAGATCCACATCAGTTCCTATATGAATTTTTACAGATCTGTGATACTGTTAAAATCAATGGAGTGGATTCTGAGGTCTACAGACTTATGTTTTTCCTTTTTGCTGTTAGAGACAGAGCTAAGATATGGCTGGATTCTCAACCTAAGAAAAGCCTGGACTCTTGGGAAAGGTTAGTCAATGCTTTCTTGCCCAAGTTCTTTCCACCCCAAAAGATGAGCAAGCTCAGGGTGGAAGTTCAAACCTTCAGACAAAAAGAGGGTGAATCCCTCTATGAAGTTTGGGAAAGATACAAGCAACTGATCAGGAGGTGTCCTCCTGACGCACTTTCAGAATGGTCTATCCTAGGAATCTTCTATGATGGCCTATCTGAGATATCCAAGATGTCCTTGGATCATTCTGCTGGTGGATCACTCCACTTGAAGAAAACACCTGCAAAGGAACAAGAACTCATTGAAATGGTTGCAAACAACCAATTCATGTACACTTCAGAGAGAAACCTTATGAACAATGGGGTAGCTCAGAAGAAAAGAGTTTTGGAAGTTGATACTCTGAATGCCATATTGGCTCAGAACAAGATGTTGACCTAACAAGTCAATATCATCTCTTAGCATTTGACTGGATCACAAGCTGCAACTGGCAGCACTTAAGAAGCCTCCTATGAAGGAGAAGCTTATGATCCAGATCAACCTTCACTGGAAGAGATGAATTACATGGGGGAACCCTATGAAAACACCTATAACCTTCATGGAGGAATCATCCTAACCTTTCATGGAAGGATCAACAGAAGCCTCAGCAAGGCTTTAACAATAATCAAGGTGGAAGAACCCAGAATAGGTTCAACAACAGACCACCATTCCCATCTTCTCTGGAACACTTGGAGACTCCTAGGCAGAGCCTTTTTGACTTAGTCACAATAGTCTCCAACCTCTCTAAGACCACTCATAGTTTCATAACTGAAACAAGATCCTCCATCAAAAATCTAGAGGTACAAGTTGGTCAGCTGAGCAAGAGAACCCCTAAGACTCCTCCTAACACTCTTCCTAGTAACACTGAAGTAAACCCAAGAGAAGAGTGCAAGGCCATCACCACAGAGGCTGAGGCCAAACCTAAAGAGGACGAGTTGGCGTTGAACGCTAGTAAGGAAGACCTTACTCGGCGTTCAATGTCCAAATTGGCACCTAAGATGGCATTGAACGCCAGTAAGGAAGCCCCTGCTGGGCATTCAACGCCCAAAGTGGCAGAGAAGCTGGCATTGAACGCCAGCTACGGGGTAGTAGCTGCGCGTTCAACGCCCAATGCTCCCCCAATTCTGGCGTTAAACGCCCACAAAGGCAAAATAACTAGCGTTGAATGCCAGTCACGCATCACAACACCAAACTTGAATTGTTGCTTGTCCTCAAGCAACCGAAATAAGTGCATGATTAAAATGTGAATTTGCATGAGAAGTGAGAGTTTAGTCATACTCAAGTCTATTCTTAAAATGGGGTTTATTCATTGTAACTCTAAACAGTTTTGGCATCTTACTCTCCCTTGAATCAGAGGAATGTCAGTGTCATTCGGAATTAGAATTCGGATCATATTATGAATTCTCTAATCTTTATACTCCAGTTAATCCTTGAACACAACAAAATTTACTTTAATTCTCTTTTTTTTGTGCTTTACACCTTGAGCCTAGCCGTGACTTTAAATGTTTTGTCTCAAGTTTTACTTGACACAGAAACACCACGAGCACTTGACTGGGGAACTCTTTCTAAATTCTGATTTTTTTTTCTTTTTCAGTTACTCCCAAACAGTGGTGCTCAAAGCCTTTGGCGTACTCTGCTGAATGCATTTGGTCACGACTCTAAATATTCTGTCTCAAAGGTTACTTGAAACAAGAATACCACAAGCATATAACTAGGAAAACAACTCTTTGAGCTTTTAATAATGTCAGACCTCCCTAGTAATTGATGCTCAGAGCCTTGGACCTTGCTCTTTTTTTCTTTTTTTTTTTTTTGCTTCAAGGATTAAGCTTTTGTTTACTTCATAGAAGTCATAATAATTCTCTAAATCCCTGTTCCTCATACATCAACATCTCTTGATTTAAATTCAAATATATACTATTCATGTCATTCATTCAGAATTACAAATAGTACCACCACATTTAAGTAAATAAGGTTAATCTTAAATATAAATTCACTCTTTTCATGCATTATATCATTTCTTTCTTTTCTTTTGATTTTCAAGCTCAGTGAGAAATACATGAGACACTCTTTCTCAGCATAAAAAGAAATCAAATAATAAAATAGACAGTAAAGTAAACTAAAACCTAGGAATTGAAATAACAATTGATCATGCAATAACAAAAATAGCAGAAAACAGGAATATAACATAATAAGAACGGGAGAAAATATAGAATGAAAGGAACTTAACTACCTCAGTTATCCTAGTGGCCATCTCATTCTTCTGGCTGTGCTCCTCCGTGGAGATGATTCGCCTCTCTTTGGTGTCATTAAAATAAACAGAAAATTCACAAGCGAAGCGACAACACCAAACTTAAAAGTTTGCTTGTCCTCAAGCAAAGAAGAACTGAAAATAGAGAGAAACATAAAAAGACAGACGGAGGAGTAAAAATAAATATTAGTGTAAAAAAATAGAATGATAAAAGGACAAGAGAAAGTAAAATAATTAATATATATATAGTTTATAATTAATTTTATTTTATTTTATTTTTCTTTTATAGTTTGTAATTTTTTTTATTATATATATATATATATATATATATATATATATATTTATATAATGGAGAACATAGATATATAAGGGGATGGGGGGTGGTTACATATATAGAAGGGGTTGGGGGTCAGGTTTACTGGAAGGGTGCAGGGTGTGTTGGATTTAGGAGGGAAGGGGTCACGGGTGAGGCTTTGAGAATGGGGGTATATGGTCAAAGGGGGTATCGTAGTGTGGGGAAGGGGTTTTTGAGCTGGGGTACGGGTTGGGAAAGGGGGAAAAAGAATAAATGGGGAATGAATAAGGGGCAGGGGATCAGGAAAAGTTGAGAGAGATGTGAGGACCAAGATGGGGGGATTTAGGTAGGATTTGTTATGATTTGGTGGGATATTGAATTGAATAAGCATAAGCTCTCCTCTCCACGTTGAACTTGGTGCAGCCCAAGTTCAGCGTGGAGTCTGGCCCTGGTGTACACCAATTGACGTAGTTGGCCACGTTGAACTTGGAATTTTCCAAGTTCATCATGGACTTGGCAGTAAGAACTCCCTCCTTGCACGCTGAACTTGGAAAATCCCAAGTTCAGCGTAGAACTGGCAGAATCAACCTCCTCCAGAGTGTTAAAAAAATTTTTCTAAGTATTCGGTTCCTGTTTTAAAATATCTGCATGATCAAAACACAAGTAAAACAACGAAAAATAGTAGAAACACAATAAAAATTCAAACAAGTAATATAATCAACGCAATGGAAAAATAACTAACAATACGAAATCATCAGGTTACCTCCCGACAAGCGCTTCTTTACCGTCACTAGCTTGACGGTCAGCTCCTCTAAAGAGGAGGATCATAGGGGCTCAGCTCTTCACCCCTAACTTTGAACTTCTTTCCTGTGTCTCCATAAATTAGCTCAATATGCTCCAGAGAGAGGATTCTATTTACTGTATAGATCCACATTGGATTGCTAGTCAACACCACTGTCATTCCTAGGGAAAAACCTTCAGTTGGGATCTTTTTGTTTCTCCATCCCCTGGGTACTTTCTTCTTTTTGGGGACTTCCTCTTTGGTGGATGATGCATTCCTGACACCAAACTTAGGTTTGATGTCAGGAGGAATTTTATTGGTTGTCACTAAAGGAGGTTTGAGCTGCAATTTCTGTTGTGCATCATGGTGCACGAAATTGTGATCTCTGGTAATGTCTCCAAAAACTTGGTGCTCTATTCTCAATTCATAATTTGTCACAACTTCGATACAACTAACCAGCAAGTGCACTGGGTCGTCCAAGTAATAAACCTTACGTGAGTAAGGGTCGATCCCACGAAGATTGTTGGTATGAAGCAAGCTATAGTCACCTTGTAAATCTCAGTCAGGCGGATATAAAGTAGTTATGGAGTTTTCGAAAATAATACTAATTAAACAGAAAATAAGGATAGAAACACTTATGTAATTCATTGGTGAGAATTTCAGATAAGCGTGTAGAGATGCTTTCGTTCCTCTGAATCTCTGCTTTCCCGCTGCCTTCATCCAATCAGTCTTACTCCTTTCCATGGCTGGCTTTATGCAAGGCATCACCGTTGTCAATGGTTACATCCCCTCCTCTTGTGAAAATGGTCCAAATGCTCTATCACAGCACGGCTAATCATTTGAGGTTCCCGATCATGCTGGAATAGGATTCACCCTCCTTTTGCGTCTGTCACTACGCCCAGCAATCGCGAGTTTGAAGCTCGTCGCAGTCATCCAATCCCAGAATCCTACTTAGAATACCACAGACAAGGTTTAGACCTTCCGTATTCTCATGAATGCCGCCATCAATCTAGCTTACACCACGAAGATTCTGATTAAGAGATCTAAGAGATAATCATTCAATCGAAGGTAGAACGGAAGTGGTTGTCAGGCACGCGTTCATGGGGAATGATGATGATTGTCACGTTCATCACATTCAGGTTGAAGTGCGAATAAATATCTTAGAAGCGGAACAGGTTGAATTGAATAGAAAAACAGTAGTACTTTGCATTAATCTTTGAGGAACAGTAGAGCTCCACACCTTAAGCTATGGAGTGTAGAAACTCTACCGTTGAAAATACATAAGTGAAAGGTCCAGGCATGGCCGAATGGCCAGCCCCCAAAACGTGATCTAAGATAGCATACAACTGATCAAAGATATCTAATACAATAGTAAGAAGTCCTATTTATAATAAACTAGCTACTAGGGTTTACAGAAGTAAGTAATTGATGCATAAATCCACTTCCGGGGCCCACTTGGTGTGTGCTTGGGCTGAGCTTGAATGTTACACGTGCAGAGGCTCTTTCTGGAGTTGAACGCCAGGTTATAACGTATTTCTGGCGTTCAACTCTGGTTTGTGACTTGTTTCTGGCGTTTAACTCCAGACAGCAGCATAGAACTGGCGTTCAACGCCCTTTTACATCATCTAAACTCGGCCAAAGTATGGACTATTATACATCGCTGGAAAGCCCTGAATGTCTACTTTCAAACGCAATTGGAAGCGCGCCATTTTGAGTTCTGTAGCTCCAGTAAATCCACTTTGAGTGCAGGGAGGTCAGAATCCAACAGCATCAGCAGTCCTTCTTCAACCTCTGAATCTGATTTTTGCTCAAGTCCCTCAATTTCAGCCAGAAAATACCTGAAATCACAGAAAAATACACAAACTCATAGTAAAGTCCAGAAATGTGAATTTAACATAAAAACTAATGAAAACATCCCTAAAAGTAACTAGATTCTACTAAAAACATACTAAAAACAATGCCAAAAAGCGTATAAATTATCCGCTCATCACAACACCAAACTTAAATTGTTGCTTGTCCCCAAGCAACTAAAAATCAAATAGGATAAAAAGAAGAGAATATACTATAAATTCCAAACTATCAATGAAACATAGCTCCAATCAGATGAGCGGGACTTGTAGCTTTTTGCCTCTTGAATAGTTTTCGCATCTCACTTTATCCATTGAGGTTCAGAATGATTGGCTTCTATAGGAACTCAGAGTTCATATAGTGTTATTGATTCTCCTAGTTCAGTATGATAATTCTTGAACACAACTATTTTATGAGTCTTGGCCGTGGCCCTAAGCATTTTGTTTTCCAGTATTACCACCGGATACATAAATGCCACAGACACATAATTGGGTGAACCTTTTCAGATTGTGACTCAGCTTTGCTAAAGTCCCCAATTAGAGGTGTCCATGGTTCTTAAGCACACTCTTTTTTTTTTTGCTTTGGACCTTGACTTTAACCGCTCAGTCTCAAGTTTTCACTTGACACCTACACGCCACAAGCACATGGTTAGGGACAGCTTGGTTTAGCCGCTTAGGCCAGGATTTTATTCCTTTAGGCCCTCCTATCCACTGATGCTCAAAGCCTTGGGATCCTTTTTATTTGCCCTTGCCTTTTGGTTTTAAGGGTTATTGGCTTTTTGCTCTTGCCTCTTGGTTTTAAGAGCTTCTGGCTTTTTCTGCTTGCTTTTTCTTTTTTTTTCTATTTTTTTTTGCCTATATATTTTTTTTTCTGCAAGCTTTGTTCTTTGCTATTTTTTCTTGCTTCAAGAATCATTTTTATGATTTTTCAGATTATCAAATAACATGTCTCCTTGTCATCATTCTTTCAAGAGCCAACATATTTAACATTCTTAAACAACAACTTCAAAAGATATATGCACTGTTCAAGCATACATTCAGAAAACAAGAAGCATTGTCACCACATCAATATAATTAAACTAAGTTCAAGGATAAATTCGAAACTCATGTACTTCTTGTTCTTTTGAATTAAAACAGTTTTTATTTAAGAGAGGTGATGGATTCATAGGACATTCATAACTTTAAGACAAAGTTACTAACTACTAATGATCATGTAATAAGACACAAACATAGATAAGCATTTAACATAGAGAAAACGAAAAACAGAAAGTGAGAACAAGGAATGAGTCCACCTTAGTGATGGTGGCGTTTCCTTCTTGAGGAACCAATGATGTCCTTGAGCTCTTCTATGTCTCTTCCTTGTCTTTGTTGCTCCTCCCTCATTGCTTTTTGATCTTCTCTAATTTCATGAAGGATGATGGAGTGCTCTTGATGTTCCACCCTTAGTTGTCCCATGTTGGAACTTAATTCTCCTAGGGAGGTGTTGATTTGCTCCCAATAGTTTTGTGGAGGAAAATGCATTTGAGGCATCTCTGGGATCTCATGGTGATGAGCTTCCTGCACCTCTTGAGCTCCATGAATGGGCTCTCTTGCTTGCTCCATCTTTTTCTTAGTGATGGGCTTCTCTTCCTCAATGTGAATGTCTCCTTCTATGAAAGCTCCAGCTGAGTAACATAGATGGCAAATAAGATGAGGAAAAGCTAGCCTTGCCCCAGGGGAGGGCTTTTCGGCTATTTTGTAGAGTTCAAGGGAGATGACTTCATGAACTTCTACTTCCTCTCCAATCATGATGCTATGGATCATGATGGCCTGATCCACAGTAACTTCAGATCGGTTGCTAGTGGGGATGATGGAGCGTTGGATGAACTCCAACCATCCTCTAGCCACAGGCTTGAGGTCCAGTCTTCTTAATTGAACCGGCTTGCCTTTGGAGTCAATCTTCCATTGAGCTCCTTCCACACATATGTCCATGAGGACTTGGTCCAACCTTTGATTAAAGTTGACCCTTCTAGTGTAGGGGCGCTCATCTCCTTGCATCATAGGCAAGTTAAACGCCAACCTCACATTCTCCGAACTAAAATCTAAGTATTTCCCCCGAACCATTGTAACATAATTCTTTGGATTTGGGTTCTTACTTTGATCATGGTTCCTAGTGATCCATGCATTGGCATAGAACTCTTGAACCATTAGAATGCCGACTTGTTGGATGGGGTTTGTTAGAACTTCCCAACCTCTTCTTTGGATTTCATGTCGGATCTCCGGATACTCATTTTTCTTGAGTTTGAAAGGGACCTCGGGGATCACCTTCTTCTTGGCCACAACATCATAGAAGTGGTCTTGATGAGCTTTGGAGATAAACCTTTCCATCTCCCATGACTCGGAGGTGGAAGCTTTTGTCTTCCCTTTCCCTTTTCTAGAGGATTCTCCGGTCTTGGGTGCCATCAATGGTAATGGAAAAACAAAAACAAAAAGCTTATGCTTTTACCACACCAAACTTAGAATTTTTGCTCGCCCTCGAGCAAGAGAAGAAAGAATAGATGAAGAAGAAGAAGAAAATATGGAGAGGAGGGGGGGAGGTGTGTTTCGGCCAAGAAGAGAAAAGAGGGTTGTGTTGTGTGAAAATGAGGAAGAATGGAGGGTTATATATAGGGAAGGGAGGGGGGTAAGTTCGGTCATTTAGGGTGGGTTTGGGTGGGAAATTGATTTTAAATTTTGAAGGTAGGTGGAGTTTATGAGGTAGGTTTATGGGGAAGAGTGGATAGATGTGAGTGGTGAAGAAGTGATGGGAAAGAGAGATTGAGGTGATTGGTGAAGGGTTTTGGGGAAGAGTGTTTATGGGATTGTGTGAAAGAGGGGTGAGAAGAAGTGAGTGGAGGTAGGTGGGGATCCTGTGGGGTCCACAGATCCTGAGGTGATCCTGTGGGGTCCACAGATCCTGAGGTGTTCAAGGATTTACAACCTTGCACCAAATTGGGCATGCAAAATGCCCTTGCACACAACTCTGGGCGTTCAACGCCAGATTGGTGCTTGTTCTGGGCATTGAACGCCCATTTGTTGCCCATTTCTGGCGTTGAACGCCAGAACCATGCTTGTTCTGGGCGTTCAGCACCAGCTCTTCTCCAGGGTGCATTTCTGGCGTTCAAACACCCAGATGCTGCCCATTTCTGGCGTTCAGCGCCAGAACCATGCTCTGTTCTGGCGTTGAACGCCCAAAACATGCTTCTTACTGGCGTTTAAACGCCAGTAAGGTCTTCCTCCAAGGTGTGATTTTTCTTCTGCTGTTTTTGATTCCGTTTTCAATTTTTATATTTATTTTGTGACTCCACATGATCATGAACCTAATAAAACATGAAAAACAATGAAAATTAGATAAATAAACATTGGGTTGCCTCCCAACAAGCGCTTCTTTAATGTCAATAGCTTGATAGTGGGCTCTCATGGAGCCTCACAGATGTGCAGAGCTTTGTTGAGACCTCCCAACACCAAACTTAGAGTTTGGATATGGGGGTTTGACACCAAACTTAGAGTTTGGTTGTGGCCTCCCAACACCAAACTTAGAGTTTGACTGTGGGGGCTTTGTTTGACTCTGCTTTGAGAGAAGCTCTTTATGCTTCTTCTCCAAGGATGCAGAGAGAGATCCTTGAGTTGTAAACACAAGGTTGTCCTCATTTATTTGAAGGATCAATTCTCCTCTGTCCACATCAATCACAGCTCTTGCTGTGGCTAGGAAGGGTCTTCCAAGGATGATGAATTCATCCTCATCCTTCCCAGTATCTAGGACTATGAAATCAGTAGGGATGTAAAGGCCTTCAACCTTTACTAACACGTCATCTACTTGTCCATAAGCCTGTTTTCTTGAATTGTCTGCCATCTCTAATGAGATTTTAGTGGCTTACACCCCAAAGATTCCCAGTTTCTCTATTACAGAGAGGGGCATGAGGTTTATTCCTGAACCAAGGTCACACAGAGCCTTAAAGATCATGGTGCCTATGGTACAAGGTATTAAGAACTTTCCAGGATCCTGTTTCTTCTGAGGCAATCTCAGTTGATCCAGATCACTTAGTTCATTGGTGAACAAGGGAGGTTCATCTTCCCAAGTCTCAATGCCAAATAATTTGGCATTCAGCTTCATGATTGCACCAAGAAACTTGACAGTTTGCTCTTCAGTAACATCCTCATTCTCTTCAGAAGAGGAATACTCATCAGAGCTTATGAATGGCATAAGGAGGTTCAATGGAATCTCTATAGTCTCTAGATGAGTCTCAGATTCTTTTGGTTCCTCAGAGGGAAACTCCTTATTGATCACTGGACGTCTCAGGAGGTCTTCCTCACTGAGATTCACGTCCTCTCCTTCCTTTACAGGTTCGGCCATTGTGATCAATTCAATGGCCTTGCACTCTCCTTTTGGATTTTCTTCTGTATTGCTTGGGAGAATACTAGGAGGAATTTCAGTGATCCTTTTACTCAGCTGGCCCACTTGTGCTTCCAAATTTCTAATGGAAGATCTTGTTTCATTCATGAAACTCACAGTGGCCTTAGATAGATCAGAGACTAAGTTTGCTAGATTAGAAGTATTTTGTTCAGAGTTCTCTGTCAGTTGCTGAGTGGATGATGGAAAAGGTTTACTATTGTTAAACCTGTATCTTCCACCATTATTAAAGCCTTGTTGAGGCTTTTGTTGATCCTTCCATGAGATTTGGATGATTTCTCCATGATGGATTATAGGTGTTTCCATAAGGTTCACCTAAGTAATTCACCTCTGCTATTGCAGGGTTCTCAGGATCATAAGCTTCTTCTTCAGAAGATGCCTCTTGAGTACTGTTGGATGCAGCTTGCATTCCATTCAGACTCTGAAAAATCATATTGAATTGCTGAGTCAATATTTTGTTCTGAGCCAATATGGCATTCAGAGTATCAATTTCAAGAACTCCCTTCTTCATAGGCGTCCCATTATTCACAGGATTCCTCTCAGAAGTGTACATGAACTGGTTATTAGCAACCATGTCAATGAGTTCTTGAGCTTCTGCAGGCGTTTTCTTTAGGTGAATGGATCCACCTGCAGAAGTATCCAATGACATCTTTGATAGCTCAGATAAACCATCATAGAATAAATCCAGGATGGTCCATTCTGAAAGCATGTCAGAAGGACACTTTTTGGTCAGTTGCTTGTATCTTTTCCAAGCTTCATAGAGGGATTCACCTTCTTTCTGTCTGAAGGTTTGAACATCCACTCTAAGCTTGCTCAGCTTTTGAGGAGGAAAGAACTTGGCTAAGAAAGCCGTGACCAGCTTGTCCCAAGAGTTCAGGCTATCTCTGGGTTGAGAATCCAACCACACTCTAGCTCTGTCTCTTACAGCAAAAGGGAAAAGCATGAGCCTGTAGACTTCAGGATCTACTCTATTAGTCTTAACAGTATCACATATCTGCAAGAATTCAGTTAAGAACTGAAAAGGATCTTCAGATGGAAGTCCATAAAACTTGCAGTTCTGCTGCATCAGAGAAACTAGCTGAGGTTTCAGCTCAAAGTTGTTTGCTCCAATGGCAGGAATGGAGATGCTTCTTCCATGTAAATTGGAATTAGGTGCAGTAAAGTCACCAAGCATTCTCCTTGCATTATTATTATTTTCGGCTGCCATCTCCTCTTCCTGTTCGAAAATTTCTGAAAGGTTCTCTCTGGATTGTTGTAATTTAGCTTCTCTTAGTTTTCTCTTCAGAGTCCTTTCAGGTTCTGGATCTGCTTCAACAAGAATATTCTTGTTCTTGCTCCTGCTCATATGACAAAGAAGAGGGCACAGAAATAATAATAATAATAATAATAATAGGGATCCTTTATACCACAGTATAGAAGTCCCTGTGTGAGTGGAAGAAAGGAAGGGGACAAAGAATGTAATGTAAGGAAAGAAACACAAGGGTGAGGAGAGCAGAAATGTGAGGTGAGGAGATGTTAGTAGATGAATAAATAAATAGAATAAAATGAGAGAGGAAAATTTCGAAAATAATTTTTGAAAAGGAGTTAGTGATTTTCGAAAATAATTTTTGAAAAAGGTTAGTAATTTTCGAAAATAAAAAATCAAAAATTAAAATAATTAGTTAATTAAAAAGAAATTTTTGAAAAAGGGGGAGATATTTTCGAAAATTAGAGGGAGAGAGTTAGTTAGGTAGTTTTGAAAAAGATAAGAAACAAACAAAAAGTTAGTTTGTTAGTTGAAACAAATTTTGAAAAGATAAGAAGTTAGGAAGTTAGAAAAAATATTTTGAAATCAAATTTTTGAAAAAGATAAGATAAGAAGATATTTTTGAAAAGATATGATTTAAATTAGTTTTTGAAAAAGATTTGATTTTTAAAATCACAATTAATGACTTGATTCACAAGAAATTATGAGATATGATTCTAGAACTTAAAGTTTGAATCTTTCTTAACAAGCAAGTAACAAACTTGAAATTTTTGAATCAAAACATTAATTGATGATGTTATTTTCGAAAATTATGATATAAAATTAGGAAAAAGATTTTTGAAAAATATTTTTATAATTTTCGAAAATAACTAAGAAAAATAAAAAAGATTTGATTTTTGAAGAAAATTTTGAAAAAGATAAGATTTTCAAATTGAAAATTTGATTTGACTCATGAAAAAACTAGATTTTAAAATTTTTTGAAAAAGTCAAATCTAATTTTCGAAATTTTAAGAGAGAAAAAGGGAAAGATATTTTTTTTATTTTTGAATTTTTAATGATGAGAGAGAAAAACATGAAAAAGACTCAATGCATGAAAATTTTGGATCAAAACAATGAATGCATGCAAGAATGCTATGAATGTCAAGATGAACACCAAGAACACTTTGAATGTCAAGATGAACATCAAGAACTTATTTTTGAAAAATTTTTATATGCAAAGAAAACATGCAAGACACCAAACTTAGAAATCTTTCATGTTTAGACTCTATGGATGCAAAAATGCACATGAAAAATAAGAAAAGACACAAAACATGAAAACATCAAGATCAAACAAGAAGACTTACCAAGAACAACTTGAAGATCATGAAGAACACTATGAATGCATGAATTTTTCGAAAATTTTATGCAAATTTTAAAACATGCAATTGACACCAAACTTAAAAATTAACTCAAGACTCAAACAAGAAACATGAAATATATTTTTGATTTTTTATGATTTTATGAAATTTTTTTGTATTTTTTTCGAAAATTATTTGAAAAAGAAAAAAAATAAGGATTCCAAATTTTTTAATATGAATTCCAGGAATCTTCAATTCTTAGTCTAAAGCTCCAATCTGAGGGTTAGGCATGGCTTAACAGCCAGCCAAGCTCTAGCATGTAAATTACATCCATTGAGGTGATTAGTTGAAGACCAATCCCAAAGCAGTTTGGGTATGGCTTTACAGCCAGATAGGATTCAACATGTTTCATGAAACACTAAAATTCATTCCTAAAAATTCTGAAGAAAAATATATTTTTGAAAACATTTTTTTTTTGAAAACAGGTGAGAAATTTTTGAAAGGTTTTTGAAAACTTTTTGAAAATAAAACAAGAAGAAAATTACCTAATCTGAGCAACAAGATGAACCGTCAGTTGTCCAAACTCGAACAATCCCCGGCAACAGCGCCAAAAACTTGGTGTTGTTGCCGGATCAAAAATTGGCACTGATGTTACCGGACCAAAAGCTTGCCGAAAACTCGAACAATCCCCGGCAACGGCGCCAAAAACTTGGTGCACGAAATTGTAATCTCTGGTAATGGCTCCAAAAACTTAGTGCTCTAATCTCAATTCATAATTTGTCACAACTTCGATACAACTAACCAGCAAGTGCACTGGGTCGTCCAAGTAATAAACCTTACGTGAGTAAGGGTCGATCCCACGGAGATTGTTGGTATAAAGCAAGCTATAGTCACCTTGTAAATCTCATTCAGGCAGATATAAAATAGTTATGGAGTTTTCGAAAATAATACTAATTAAATAGAAAATAAGGATAGAAACACTTATGTAATTCATTGGTGAGAATTTCAGATAAGCGTGTAGAGATGCTTTCGTTCCTCTGAATCTCTGCTTTCCCGCTGCCTTCATCCAATCAGTCTTACTCCTTTCCATGGCTGGCTTTATGCAAGGGCATCACCGTTGTCAATGGTTACATCCCCTCCTCTTGTGAAAATGGTCCAAATGCTCTGTCACAGCACGGCTAATCATCTGAGGTTCCCGATCATGCTGGAATAGGATTCACCCTCCTTTTGCGTCTGTCACTACGCCCAGCAATCGCGAGTTTGAAGCTCGTCACAGTCATTCAATCCCAGAATCCTACTCAGAATACCACAGACAAGGTTTAGACCTTCCGGATTCTCATGAATGCCGCCATCAATCTAGCTTACACCACGAAGATTCTGATTAAGAGATCTAAGAGATAATCATTCAATCGAAGGTAGAACGGAAGTGGTTGTCAGGCACACGTTCATGGGGAATGATGATGATTGTCACGTTCATCACATTCAAGTTGAAGTGCGAATGAATATCTTAGAAGCGAAATAAGTTGAATTGAATAGAAAAACAGTAGTACTTTGCATTAATCTTTGAGGAACAGCAGAGCTCTACACCTTAATCTATGGAGTGTAGAAACTCTACCGTTGAAAATACATAAGTGAAAGGTCCAGGCATGACTGAATGGCCAGCCCCCAAAATGTGATCTAAGATAGCATACAACTGATCAAAGATATCTAATACAATAGTAAGAAGTCCCATTTTTAATAAACTAGCCACTAGGGTTTACAAAAGTAAGTAATTGATGCATAAGTCCACTTCCGGGGCCCACTTGGTGTGTGCTTGGGCTGAGCTTGAATGTTACATGTGCAGAGGCTCTTTCTGGAGTTGAACGCCAGGTTATAACGTATTTCTGGCGTTCAACTCTGGTTTGTGACTTGTTTCTGGCGTTTAACTCCAGACAGCAGCATAGAATTGGCGTTCAACGCCCTTTTACGTCATCTAAACTCGGCCAAAGTATGGACTATTATATATTGCTGGAAAGCCCTGAATGTTTAATTTCCAACGCAATTGGAAGCGCGCCATTTTGAGTTCTATAGCTCCAGAAAATCCACTTTGAGTGCAGGGAGGTCAAAATCCAACAGCATCAGCAGTCCTTCTTCAACCTCTGAATCTGATTTTTGCTCAAGTCCCTCAATTTCAGCCAGAAAATACCTGAAATCACAAAAAAACACACAAACTCATAGTAAAGTCCAGAAATGTGAATTTAACATAAAAACTAATGAAAACATCCCTAAAAGTAACTAGATTCTACTAAAAACATACTAAAAACAATGCCAAAAAGCGTATAAATTATCCGCTCATCATATCATCAGGGAGTTCTTGAAAGTTTGGATCAATAAGCTCAGTCTGCATGCACCCCTCTTCTTCACCTGCTGAATGTATATCTTTGAAGACATGAAAGACTAGTTGCTCATTATGCACTCTAAGCACTAATTCACCTTCTTCCACATCAATCAGAGCTCTACCAGTGGCTAGGAATGGTCTTCTTAGAATTATAGAGGTATTCTCATCCTCCCTTGTGTCAAGAATCACAAAATCTGCTGGGTGGAAGAACTTACCCACTTTGACCAAGATATTCTCCACTAATCTGTATGCAGGCTTTATAGATTTGTCTGCCATCTGTAATGTTATCCTTGTGGGTTGTGCCTCTTGGATTTGCAGCTTCTTCATCACAAACAAGGGCATTAAATTGATGCTTGCTCTCAGATCACATAACGCTTTCTCAAAGGTTGTGCTCCCAATGGTGCATGGAATTTGAAAGCTCCCTGGATCTGGCATCTTTCTTGGCAAGTTATTCTGAATTATGGCACTACATTCCTTAGTCAGGACCACTGTCGCATCTCCCCTTAAAGGCTTCTTCTTTGACAATAGCTCCTTCATGAACTTGACATAGAGAGGCATTTGCTCCAAAACCTCAGCAAAAGGAATACTGATTTGTAACTTTCTGAAAACTTCCAAGAACTTTGAAAACTGCTTGTCCTTGGTCTCCTTTTGAAGTCTCTGAGGATATGGCATTTTAGGCTTGTATTCATGAGCCTTTGGCAATGTAGGATAAGTGTCAAGAGAGTCTGGGAATGGGTTTTCTGCACACTTTGAAGGGACGTGCTCTACTTCTTCCTTCTTCTCTTCTGGAGCTTCTTTTTCAACTGGCTTCTCATTAACTTGTGCTTCTGTTCTTACCACTTGTCCACTTATTAAGGTGATAGCCTTGCATTCCTCTCTTGGGTTTGGAATTGTGTTACCAGGAAGGCTATTAGTGGTCCTCTGATCAATTTCATTAACTTTTGTGACTAATTGACCCATCTGAATCTCCAAGTTTTTGATTGATGCTCTGGTTTCCTGTCTAAAACTTGCCAATATTGCTTCCAAATCATTGTTTTGCTGGGGCTGAGAAGTTGCTTGCTGAGATGACTAAAACCGGTGGTTATTAAAATTATTCTGTTGAAAACCACCCTGAGAATTATTATTAAAATTCTGTGTCCTCTGAGGTTGCTCTCTCCCCCCTAAATTTGGGTGATTTCTCTACCCCTAATTGTAGGTCTTAGAATAGGGATCATTATTGGGATTTCTAGGAGCACTCCCCATGTAATTGACCTGTTCAGAAGAAGATTGTTCATAATTATAATTTTCATTTTGCATAAAATTACCTGTCATGTCATAAGGGACCTCTTGATGTGGATTTTGGGTGTTGACAGTTGAAACTTGCATTTCACTCAATTGTTGAGTAAGTAAATTTATTTGTTGAGACATAAGCTTGTTCTGAGCAAGAAGGGCATTAACAGCTTCCACTTTTAACACGCCTCTCTTTTGAGAGGTCTCAGAGTTCACAAGATTTCTGTTGGAGGAATATAAGTATTGGTTGTTAGCAACCAACTCAATAAGCTCAGTAGTCTCCTCTGGTGTCTTCTTCATGTGCAAAGAACCACCTGCAGAATTATCCAAGCGCATCTTGGACATTTCACATAAGCCCTCATAAAAGATATCCAGCTGAGTCCATCTAGAGAACATGTCCGGAGGGCATTGCCTAGTTAGTAGCTTGAATCTCTCCCAAGCTTCATAAAGGGTCTCACCATCTTTCTATCTGAAAGTCTGAACCTCCACCCTCAGCTTAGTCAGCTTTTGAGGTGGAAAAAATTTAGTCAAAAATTCGGTGACAACCTTATCCCAAGTATCCAGACTCTCCTTGGGTTGAGAATCTAACCACAGCTTTGCTCTATCCGTCACAGTAAATGGGAAGAGCATGAGTTTGTACACCTCAGAATTCACTCTATTGGTCTTCACAGTATCACAAATCTGCAGAAAATCAGAAATAAACTTATTTGGGTCTTCCTGAGGAAGTCCATGATACTGATGATTTTGTTGCACAAGAGTAACTAGTTGTGGCTTCAGTTCAAAATTATTTACAGCTATTGGAGGCACCACAATACTTTTGCCATAAAAGTCTACATTAGGAGCAGTGTAAGAGCCAAGCACTCTTCTAGGTTGCTCATTCCCAACTGAATTTGCCACATTGGCATTAACAGCATTATTATGATCCATAGTGGACTCTGTAGCTTTGTAAAGTCTTGCTTGTTGCAAACGCCACCTCAAAGTCCTTTCAGGTTCAGGATCAAAGTCTAACAGAGGTTCCTTGTTCCTGTTCCTGCTCATAAACAGATAGAAGATAAGAAAAGATGGAATTTTCTACGTCAGAGTGCACAGAATTCCCAGTGAGGTAACCTGTGTAAAATAATAAAATAAAAATACTAATTAAAACAAATAAATAAAATTCAAAATTACTTGTAAATTTAGGACAAAAATTTTCGAAATTAGGGAGCTAAATAAATAAGAAAAATTAAAATAAAAATAACTAGGAAACACCAAACTTAATTTCAGAAATTAATAAAAAATAATATAGGATGCAATTTTTTTTTAAAATTAAAGACAAAAATAAAATAAAACTAATAAAATATAGAAAGTAAAAAAAATAATGAAAAAAAAATAAAGTAAAATGAAAATAAAAAAAGAAAAAAAAGAAAAAAAAAGAAAAGATGAGATTTAAATAAATAAAAAAATTAAAAGGAAGTAAAAAAAAGAAAACAAGGACAGGGGGATGGGAAACGAAAGGCAAGGAAAAAAAATTAAATAAATAAAGAAAACAAAAGAAATGAAAAATAAAAATTAATAATAATATAAAAAATTAATTAAAAGAAAAATTATCTAATCTAAGCAATCAAACAACGAATAGTTGTCAATCACCGTCAATCCCTGGCAATGGCGTCAAAAATTTGGTGTAGAATTTATAACCCACAAACTAATCGGCAAGTGCATCGGGTCATACCAAGTAGTACCTCAGGTGAATGAGGGTCGATCCCATGAGAATTGATGGATCAAGCAACAATGGTTAAGTGATTGGCTTAGTCAGACAAGCAGAAAATGGTGTTTTGAGAGTGCAAAAGCATTAACAATAAATTCAGAATATCAGAAAGCAAGCAGTAAACAAGTTGTAAATAATATATGGAGAAATAGTTAAGGCTTCAGAGTTATCTATTTTCCGGATTGACTTTTATTACTGACTATTTTAATCATGCAAGATTCAATTCATGGCAAACTATATGTGACTAAACCTTAATTCCTTAGACCTTTTTAGTCTCCTCTAAAATTCATCAACTGCCAATTCCTTGGTCACTTAATTCTAATTAGAGGATGAAGTTCAATTCTAGTTATATGCCACAAAAATCCTAATTACCCAAATATAAGAGGATTATATGTCACGTATCCCATTAAGTCTAGATAATTAGAAATTTAGGAGAACATGTTTTCAAGCTGTTGTTCAAGTAAAGCGCTTTTCCAAGTTATACAAGAACTCAATTAGAACAAAGGTCATACTTCCGTTCCACTCAAATTCATAAGATAAAGAACAAAAATAATTCTTAAAATATAAATCAGTACATGAATTAAAATAGAAAAATAATAGTATCAATCCACACAACAGACAGAGCTCCTAACCTTAACAGTGGAGGTTTAAAGATGAGGTAGAAGAGAAGAGATGAGCCTGAAGGGTTGATTCTTTTCTCTTTTATATCTAATCCTAATTAATGTAAAATATATTTTCTAAAAATTAAATAATATCTTTTCCTAATTATAAATAAAAAAAATTAAATCAAAATTAATTAATTTCAGCGCAGATTTGTATGGGTGCTTGGGAACCACTTGGGGCATTCGGATCCACGCTGAACTTGGAAATTTCCAAGTTCAGTGTGGAGGAGGCAGCAGCATTTTGCTTGTTTCCCTTTGAGTCCACGCTGAACTTGGCTTTTTCCAAGTTCAGCGTGGGATGTGGCGCGTGCTTCCCTGGGAGCTTTCAAGTTCCACGCTGAACTTGGCAGGGGCCAAGTTCAATGTGGAGGAGGCAGAGGTTGCTGGAGAAGAAGTATGCACTATTATATATCGTTGGAAAGCCCTAAAAGTTAGCTTTCCAACGTCGCTAAAATCACGTCAATTGGACCTCGATAACTCAAGTTATTTCTGTTTGAGTGCAAGGAGATCAGGATTGACAGCATCATTCGCTTTCTCCCTTTTCTGCTACAAAACTCCGTCAAATCCATCCAAATGCTACATGAAATAAATAGAATTATGCACAACTCAAAGTAGCATCCATAGTGGCTAAAAAATATTTAAATTTTGATTAAACTTGGCAATTCAAGTGTAAATTCACAAGGAAAAGATAGATAAGATGCTCACGTATCAGCCTAACAAGTGTTTGATAAAATGTTTGGTTGGATTTTCGAGTAGGTTTTTCTCCTCTTAGATTTGGTAGAGTAATTGGAGACTCTTGAGTTATCAAACTCCTTTGTTGATTGATAATTGAGAAGTTGCTAGTTGATTTGGATCCCTCTAAAGCTAGTCTTTCCTTAGGAGTTGACTAGGACTTGAGGAATTAAATTGATTCATCCACTTGACTTTCCTCCATAGTTAGAGGTTAACTAAGTGGGAGCAATGGAAAATTCTCATCACAATTGATAAGGATAGCTAGGATATGACTTCTAATTCTCATAACCAATAGCTATTAGTTTACTTTCTTGCAATTTATTTTTCTTGTTCCTTATTCAAAACCCCAAAAGATACTTTTTCATAACCAATAGTAACATACTTCCCTGTAATTCCTTGAGAGACGACCCGATGTTTGAATACTTCGGTTATTATTTTTATTGGGGTTTGTTTTAGTGACAACTAAATTTTTGTATGAAAGGATTATTGTTGGTTTAGAAACTATACTTGTAACGGAAATTTATTGTGAATTCTTTACTAGCAAAAATCCGTTCATCAATGAACAAATAATTTTCAATGTCTTCAAAGTCATGAAATACCCTAGTGAATTAGAGAGCTGCATGAGAGTTGGTTTAATTGACCTATTAGTCCAAGAAGTCATTTATGAAGGAGCCCTTGAGAACTCTCTACAACACATAACTTCTGAAAAAGAAGAAGAGTTGCAAGATGTGCATTCAATGGAGGAAAGCACTAGAAGAAGGTGTTGCGAATCAATCCAACTTCCATCCTAGCAAAATTGTGAGTCAAGCTAGTGATGTTAAAAGAGTGTTTGTTGGGAGGCAACCCAACCACATTTAGAATGTCTTTCTTCTCTTTTTCTTTAAAGTGTTTTTCTCCTTCTTCTCTTTTTCATTAAAGTACTTTTCTTTTATTAATTAGTTTTTCAAAAAAAAAAAAAAAAAGAGGCTGACACCTAACTTCAACAATTGAAGTCTAACGCCTTCAAGGTGCCAAGAAGCTGGCGCCTGGTGCCAAGGTTCCAAGTTTGGCGCCCAAGGCTCAAGTTCAGCGCCTTCGAAGCACCCTTCCTCTCTTACGTTGATCTCGAAGTACCTTCACTCATAGTTTTTTTTATGGATTTTAATTTAAATTCAAAAAATAATTTTTAAAAATTTTGCATGCAATGTTCATATTTCTTATTACTTTTTTCTTTTCTTCTTTTATTTTCTTTCATATCATGTTTTCTTTATATTTTGTATTTTTCTTTTTCATTCAATTTGTTCAAAATTTTGTTTGCTTATTTTTAGTAATTTTGAATATTAGAGAGTATCTGAGTGAGAGGAATTGAAGAATAAAAAGGAGATTAAATAAAAAGTGGATCACTTGTAAAAGAATATTATTATATCAATGGACTCAATATGGATGAAACTTGCGAAAAGAGAGATAGAATCTTCAAAAACAAAAATCTAGAAAAATATTATGGGAATTCAAAGTCCAAACCATGAAGCAATAAAAAAAAGAGGGATCGAAAACAGAAGAATAACAAGGTTTTGAGCACCAATGACTAGAGTCCAGTTATGTGCTTCTAGTGCTATTGTGTCAAGGAGAGAATTGGATAAGTAAATATGAGGAGTGCTTCATCACCCGATATCTTAAACCAACTAGTTCAGGATTAACGATTGAAAACCTATATTAAGAGTTGCCTTGAGATAAAGCATATAGAGTTCAAAGAGGCTCTGGACACCTATGTCTCGATATATGAAAAGATTTTTTTTAGTTAAGTGCTTGTGGATGATTAAATTTGAGGGATGCTTCATCACCCGATAACTTGAGCCAACTGGCTCGGGATTAATGATTGAAAACCCACAATAAGGAGCTGCCTTGAGACAAAATACTTAGAGTCAAAATTTCAAGTATCCTCCCCAGTTAAAAAATTGTTAAATCTTTTAGAAAAATAAGCTACTTTCAAGGTTATAAAATTATAAAAGGATTCCTATAATATAATCCAAATTAGAGTGTTTGAATATTCTTAATTTTAAGTATGCAAGATTTATGAAGATAGCAAAAGTTCACATGCGATCATAGAGATTATTATAAACCCTACTTTTACTTTAACATCCAAATTAGAATTAAATTAATAAACTCGTCAATTCTTATCACTAAGATAATCTCTATTTATTCTTCTTTTTGGTTGAGGACAAGTAAAGTTTTAAGTTTGGTGTTGTGATGCCTTGGCATCTTAAGTGATTTTTACATATCTTTTTAAGTAGTTTTCTTATGATTGAAACTTTTATGTTTTAATTGAAATTTTCGTAGCTAATTTATATATTTAGAGTTGTTTTAGAATCATTGTGTATTCAAGATTATTCTCTAAAGAATCAAGTAAAAAGAAGCAAACAAGGAAAGCACCATGAAAGAAAACCCAAGTTAAAACGCCTAGTGAAAAAGAAAGGAAGTAGCGCCTAACTTCAACAGCTGAATTCTAACTTCAGACATTGAAATATAACTTTAGACAATGAAGTTAAATGCCAGTGGAAGAGTTTTGAAGCCTGACGCCTGACTTCAATCATGGGCGCCCAACTTCAGCAAGTTTTTCATCAACTGGGCGCCCAGCACCCATGTTTGGCCCCAACTTCAAAGAATCTCCACCTCCCGGGGGTCCGAAATGCATTGGTGCCTAGTGCCAACATCTAAAGTGCAGCGCCTAAAAATCTCGTCCAGAATATTTTAATTTGGCCCTGACTCTCCAAAGATTTAAGATTTGAATGATTAGTTATTGTTAGCTTCTTCTAGAAAGATAAGAGTTAGTTTTAAATTTGAATTATTATTTTAGTTACCTTATCCTTCTTCGAAAGATAAGATTAGATTTAGTTTAAATTTGAATTTTAGGATAGATTTAGGATATAAATAAGCGGAGGGATGATTCATGGAGGATCATCTAGCATCCAACATCTTGCATTCATTAGTTTAGTTTAGTTTTTATTTTTTCATGAGTCACTAATTCTCTTTTGCTAGGGTTGGGAGTTCTGTTTGATTTTTATGGATTGGTAAATTGATTGTTTCTTTTAAGTTTAATTACTATGCAGGTCCCTATAGTTTCACCGAATTTTCAATTAAGTCTCTATACTTTTTTTTTCTTTTCAATTGTATTCTTATACATGATTTTTTTTCAATTTAGTCCCTGTTAACGTTCAACGTCAAAAAAATATTAGTGAATTGTGAAATTACTTGTATACCCCTGAAAAGAAAAAATAATATATAGGGACTCAATTGAAAAAAAAGGATAGGAACCTAATTGAAAATTCGGTGAAACTATAAATATTCAATAAAAGATATTCCTATAACATTGATAAAATGAAACAAAAATAGTAGTAATAAGTATATATAAAATTCAATTTTCATCATTCAAGTATTCATTATGATCATGTATCATTTTACATTTGTGTGGATTAATGGAATATAGTTTGTGTCTTTATTATATCATGGTACACCATAGAAAACCACAATGCTATGTAATTTGTGTTATTAAAATTTGAAATCTAAAAACGAAAACTATAGAAAACGTAATTTTAGTATAATATAGATAATCTGAAAATCAGTTCTTGTGTTGTAGCCTCCCACTCTCTGAACCAGCATAGGGATCAATTATAACATTGATAACGGCCAGTTTCAGAGCTGAGAAAGATTAGACTTGAGTTAATCAGATGTCCCAACAAAATAGCCTTTTCCACCAAAAGCTTCAATCAAAGCATGGTAGCCTGCTTTTGGAACAAAGAAAGTCGGAGCAAGATCATATTTGTGATGTCTATTCATCTCTTTGAGGGTTCTCCGGTCACCTCCATATACACCTCTATTGTTGAGTCACTACCACATGTAACTGGTCTGATTGAAAAAAAAAGGGATTAATCATTCCATAATTGCAAGAGCAATTTATTGCATATAAAAATAAATATATGCAACCATATATGATCGTATCAACATAATAAAAGAACTTGCATATGGCATATGGTAACCAGAACTATTGATATAGTTATAACTAGAATTATTTAAAAAAAAAACTTATTTCTATATAGTTCTTCAAGCAAGAGAACTAATTTGACTGACAAAATTTAAAAAGCAAGTATATTGAAGGTATGAATTTTTTTATGTTCAGGCTGGAACAAACAATATATATTTTCTCAAGTTTCAACAAAAGACAAGACATATAAAACAACAGTTAAGAATTTTCTCTACACATTCCTAAATTAACACTATGCCTCATGATATGTTATGTTGTTTTATAACAAAATTTTAATAAAAGAACATTTTTTACATATCTTATAGTCCTTCAAGTTTATAATTGATGAAAAAATTTCACAGAAACGTCTTGGAATTACAGTGGTAAGCTACAAGTTAAGTAACTTACATTCTGAGAATTAGCATTACTTCTTCTTCCCTGCGACGTTTACTTGCTATAAGTTCATAATCTGACCTCAATGAAGTTAACAATGACATTCAGGTCAAATCCATTAGCATCTTTCAAAGCTAAGAGCGCTTCTAAAATCATTGCATTGTACTTGGGGAGAAGATAAACAAAAGCAACCAAGTCTCAGAATAATTTAAAAGTAACGAAATACCTTTCTTATTTTGTTGAGGCATACAACAGTTTTAACTAGAACTACAATCTTAATCCACATCATTTAATTGTAATAATACATATAGAATTAGAGACGTCAATTCGCATACCGCAGAGGATTCTTAGCATCTTCATCATTTTGAGAGAAATCACCCACAGCAACAAAAAGGATCAGGTTGAAGAATTATAGCAGTGATAGGGTAGCATCTTCCCCAAAAACAACAATGGCATTACCAGGGGATAGCAGCAGCAGGGGCCACAGCCTTGATTCTAGGAACCCTAGATTTTTCTTTGGATCCTTGAGTGTGTTAACGCTCAAATTTCACTACTTATCCTGAATTACCACAAAAGAACAAAAATTAAAAACCCTAAACCCTTGACTCAGTTTTCTCACACTCAAATTTCACCATTTATCTAGAAAATAGAATACATAAAGGGAAATTACACACATTGCGGTGAAATTTAAAACCCTAAATTGAGATAAGACGCAAAATCAAAAAGGCTAATTAGGGAAATTTTGCACCTTAAGGTCAATGTTGGAACGTGAAGTAAGAAAGGGTGCGAATTGGGAATCTTTGCGACTGTTCTTCCATTTCTGCTTCTGATTACCCATTTTCGATTTCGTTCTTCTTTCTTTCTTGAATTCTTCAGCTCAATAAATTTAGTTTAAGAGAAATTAAAGAGCTTTCTCCAAAGCTGTGGAGGTAACCAAGACTTTGATAGTGACGTCTGTGTTATGGAGTTGCCACTAACAGCACAAACCAGTGCAGCACAGAGCAAGGACGACAGACGACGACGGACGCTCACGCCGCCAAAGACGACAACGACACCAGCAAACAGAGGAGAAACGCCACTGACTTCAGAGAACAAGCGCTGGCTAGGGTTTTACAAAATGTAAGGGTAGTTTTGAGATTTTGAAAAATTAGAGGTGGGTTCAGTTTGCTATTTTAACCTAATTATGAGAATATTCGATTTTTTAACACAATATTCTATTATCTCAAATGATTTTGTCACGGTAGGGGCTAAATTGAAAAAAAAATTAATGTTTAAGGACCCAATTGAAAAAAAAAGCATAGGGACCTAATTGAAAATTCGGTAAAATTATAGGGACCTGCAGAGTAATTAAACATTTCTTTTATTTTGATTAATGCATTGTTACTTTTTCAAGAATTAGTTTCGTTTTTCATCTTAATGATTAGAAGTATTGGAAAATATTCTAACTCTGGCTTGGATTCCTTTATTATCTTGGGAAATTTAATATCGAGATTAGATTGAAACTCTTTCTCATAATTTTTCAAACTGACTAAGGATAGCTTTTGGAAGATTGTGCGACTTTAAATCAGAATTGTGCTTAACTGCTTTCTCTTAATTAATTGACCAAGGAATTAGCGATTAAATAAGATAGAGAGAAATTGATTCACTAAGGAATTAGAGTTTGATTATATATGATTTTTCGTGAAAGTATCTTGCATGAACCAAAGTAAATAAACCTGAACTTTTTCTTTTCTAAAACTTAAACATCTCTGAAATCTTAACATCTCCATTCATTGTTTATTTCTCTAATCATTCATAAGCATTTATTCACATACTTTACTGTTATTATTTCAAGATCTCATCCACTTCAAAGGTTTGTTAATCTTATTAGAGATTCGATTTGAAGTTGCTTGCTCAATTCTTTAATCCTCGTGGGAATTATATCTACTTACCGTGGTATTACTTGAAGTGATTTAGTACACTTGTCAATATTAGTCCATCAAGTTTTGGCTCATCAATTGGCAAAATAACTTAGCATTAAAAAGCTAGGCATCCATGAGTAACAACCGACCTTCAATGATCAAGCATCCATGCAAGGAGTAATAAAAGCAAGTTACCCAACTTCATATACAACTCGGATCAAAACGAGTAGCTAAGAAGTCCAAGTACAAATAAGTTGCAAAAATAACTCACCTGGAAAATTCTATAACACTTATTGCAAAAAAAAAAGAGATAAGTGAATGAAGCGAAGATAAAAGTTCAAAGCATTCACTAAATAAATTGTCCCACAAAATAAAATCGTTCAAAAACACACAAATTCGGGCATTACAACTTAGAAGCAAGAAAAGTAAAAGCTAAACCTAAGAGGCATCTTCAGCAGCAGGTGAGCCAGGTTGGGAGTTTTCTTTAGGTTGAGTGACTATTTCAGGTTCAGCTTGAGGAACCACATCAGAGCTACTCGGGTTGACTTCTTCGGCATCGGAAGAAAGAAGGGCTTGATCAACACCCTTTAGATTCAGATTCTCGAGAAATTCTACGTCTATTGAATCCAAAAAAACAATCCTCCCATCAATCATGACATTGTCAGGGTCAATGAGAGAGAGGTTCACCTCGGGCATCATAACTCTGAACTGAGCCTTCAAATTTTCAGCCACTTCATCCATGCCTTTTACTACTGATAGTTCTAGTTCCTCATGCTCTTCTTTAAGCTTCTCGAGTTCTTCCTCTCTTTCAAGCCTCTCCTCTCGACGATGTCTCTCCTCAGCCTTCTTCTGGAAGCCCTCTACCATAGCACACACTGCCTCAGAAAGCTTCACCCTCTCACAAATCTTGGCAACATCAGATGCTAAAGTCTTCTTCTCAGCCTCTAGTTTTGACCTGGCCTCCTTCAAAGAAGCAACCACTGCTTGAAGCTCAAACAACTCCCTCTGAGTAGCATTAAGAGGGGTTTCGTGAAGACTATTCAGCAAAGCCGAACACATCCCCATCTTTTGAATTCTATCTTGGGCTAGCACCTCCAAATGTCTCTCCATAGATGAATTGTCTATACCTATGGAACTATGGGGAAGGATGTATTCTTCACAAAAGCTGACAATATTAAAACCTTGTTCATCAACACTTCAAACTAAGAAGGAAGGTTTTTCTATTTTGAGAGCCACTTGTATTAGACTCCTTCAGAGGTTCTTTAAAAGGGGAATAGGAGGGACAGTTTGAGGTGTGGACTCTTTGATAGAAGGTGGGAGAGGTGCCAATTTTCCAGACTGAGAAGAAGATGAATCCGTTTTCGAAGGAGATAAAGTCTTACCCGACTTCTTGACCTCCTTCAATTGAACTAACTGAGCAGTTGCATTCTTTTTCGCCTGCCTTAATTTTTGCAAAGCGTCCGAGCCACTGGTCATTCTCACTATAAAAGCAAAGGATAAAAGAAGTTTTAAGACTTAGAATTCAACAAATAAAAGAGCGGGGTTATCTACAAAATAAAAACTAGCTACCTAGTTCAGTTCAGACATAGCTGGGCTTGGCTATCGAAATGTCTTTATATCGAGGTGAAGAGATCGGCCCCAACACTCATAAAATAGGGCTACTATATATTCTTCCACTTCATCAAGATCCTCGAGATTATATTTCACAACATTAGAGAACTCCTATCAGTATTGACAAAAAATGGGCTCATCTCTCTCATTATTGAAAAAAGGTCGGACACCCTCCATAGGTCGGACCTTGAAGTAATTTTTGAAATGATAAAGGAATCATCAAAGATGGAAAATACCTTCTTACCCTACACAGCTTGGAAAGAAGCCCAATGTTGCATCTTAGAACTAAAGGGTTTGGTAAGATGGAAAAGGTAAAAGAAAACCTTGGAGGGTAAGGGAAGCTCGAGCTCCTGACTAACTAACTGATAAACCTTCAAAAAAACTCCAGGAGTTCGGATGGAGATGAGAACGGAAAATCTTAGAGGTTTGAATAATTTCTGTTTCAAAGTCGGAAAAGGAGATTGTTGATAAATTCCAATTTTGTGGTTTATCTTGTGTTGAATTTAGGGGATTTTATCAACTTATCTCACATATATTCAATGAAATAGCATGGTTTTGTGAATTTCTCCTAATTTGTGCTTAAAAGTAAAAACATACTTTTTAGGCCCTAAAATTGCTAAATTTAATTTACTTTAATTCCATTCGATGCCTTGATATGTTTGTTAAGTGATTTCAGGATTAGAAGGCAAAGATTGGGTTGAAGAAATGAAGAAAAAGCATGCAAAAATGGAGAATTCATGAAGAAATGAGGAGTTGTTGAACTCAAGGCCACGTGCACGCGTCACCCACATGTACGCGTGAAGAGAAATTTTGCCAGTGACGTGTACGCGTGACCCATGTGTACGCGTGCCAAGCGGCACATGACCTCACTAAAGGCAATACGCTGGGAGCGATTTCTAAGCTCAAGGAGGCCCAAATCCAACTCATTTCTGATGCTTTTGAACCCAAGGATTGTAAGAGAATGGGGGGAGTCATAGTATAGTTTTTCATCATGTTTTAGGGTAGAATTCTAGAGAGAGCGGCTCTCTCCTCTCTCTAGATTTTAGGATTTTTATTTCAATTCCTTTTAAATCTATGTTTTAATCTTGTTTCATTTTAGTTTTTCTTTACTTTTATTTGTTCTAACACTTTAGTTTATCTACTTCTCTTGTTAATTTCTTATTTTTCTCTCTTTTATGTTTATGAACCCTTGTTGGATTTTAATTTTTTTTAATGCAATTTTATGTTTCCATGTCTTTTTCTGTTTATCTTCATTGCTATTGTTTATTTCTTGCTCATGTTAGTTATAGCTTTTATTAATTCTTACATTTTGTGATGTTTACTTTTATTGCACTCTAGGTGTTTGATGAAATGTTTTTACTAGTTTTAGAGTAGTTTTCTTTACTCTTGGCCTAGGCTAAGGGAATTGGGTGATCTTGAGTCATTGAGTCTAATTGAATTGGTGATTTGAGGACTCTTAGTGGTCAATTTGATACCCATTGACACTAACCCACTACTAAGCTAATTAGTAGGTAGGTTGGGACTTATAGATTGATCTTGATCAAGCCTATTTGACGTACTTCAAGCATAGAATTAGACTTGATGGGTTGGTCTCTCGTAATTGTCAATACATGATTTGTAGACAAGGATGGTGATCTTAATTCCCAAGCCTTAGCGAAGAGTTCTTTTCCTTTCCTTTATTAGTTAATTGTCATTTACTTTCTTGTTATTTACTTTTCTTGTTAATTACAAATCAAACCCCCTTTGCCCCTTCATAGCCAATAATTGATCACTTCATTGCAATTCCTTGTGAGATGACCCGAGGTTTGAATACTTCAGTTTATTTTCATTGGGGTTTGTACTTATGCCAACCATATTAAAACTTTGATTGAGTATTATTTGTTGGTTGGAAACTATACTATCAATGGAATTATTTTGTGTGAAATTCCTAACCGACGAAAATTACTCTTTCAAGAAAGAGTCACCCTAAGCTTAGTGAACAGACACTCGTACATGAACAAAAAATGGTTTTTTTAGTTGTTATACTGGGAAAAACATATTCTATCCTCAGGATCAGGAGCTTCTAATTCATACTTTTGTTTCTCTTCTTGGGTTCTACAAATTCTTTGTTGAAAGCAAAATCTCTCTATGTACTCCTTATCAACTACAGGAACAATGGACAAAATCGTACTATCTACCCAATCTAGGTTGGAAGAAACTCTAGAAGACATGTTGAGAACTACTGAGCGAGACATAAGAATATATATCTAAAAAAAGGAAAAACTACATCACTACAAATAATAGCTCGGGTAATCATCAAACAAGTTAGAAATCATCACAGAAGCAAAATATTTGCATCTCCAAATATTAACTATGGAAAAGTATATCCCAGGTTCACAAAAACAAAAATGGCATCATCGTCAGAGATAACACGACACCTTTTGGGGACAATATAAAACCCCAGTCACAGTGAAGGTCACTTCAAAAAATTATTCTAAGAAAATCAACAACTACTATAATATTCAAAAGAAGCAACACACAAGGAGGAGTTCACAAACAAATAGCAGAGCCAGAAAACCATATTTTTCCCTAATTGGCAACTTTTAGAAACAACAAAATCGTGTTCTTAGAGAACAGATATAACACTCTACAAGAAGCTAAGAAAACATCACAAACAAGAAAGCCCTAACAAAAATTAAACAGTCACTAATAAACAACCATTAAGAAGAGAAAGTACCAACCTTGATGATATTGAAAGCGAAAAAGGCGGGTGCAAAGATCTTGGAAAAAAGGGGCCCAAAAGCTTGTAAGAAACAACTAAGGGGGAGATTCGAAGAAAAATGAAGAAAGATTCGAAGGAAAGAAGAACTCAAAATGAAAATGGCTCTGCAGAGGAAAAGAAAAACCCTAAGGGGAAATGGAAACGCGAAAAAATGAGAAAAGGAGGAGAAATTGCCTTATATAAACAATAGGGCAAATGGTAACTCTACTATGCATTATGTAACAACCCAACTTCTAGAACGTTATGACCAATGTTAGTTGCCAGGTGCTACTACACGGCTTTCCCTAAAGACTTTAGACCTTATATTAAATATATACATATGAGCCTATAGTGCTAGTCGAGATCGTGTGTCAGGTATATAGAAATAACGAAATAGATAAAAGTTGAATAGATAATATATACATGATGCATAGAAAATACAAAAAACATAGTAATCTCATACATATATGCGTGAAGGCTCATTCAGTACATCATAATTTATACTGGGTTACGTCGTTGCTTATTCTTGAAAATATTTACAGACTCCATATTTATACTAACAGGCCTCGACTCACAAGAGTCACTCTAGTCTGGGACCCCTTCTAACTTGTTTATATAGGTATTTATAAAAGCACATAGCCCTCTAAAAGTCTATACAAAGCGAGGGCAAAGACTACTACTACTACTACTGCTATTGTTATAACTACTGCTGGTCATCAATCCCTGGCAGTTGAAAAAACATGGAACTGCGGTGTGGAAGTAAAAGAAGTCGCTCTGACCCTCCGATAATGTTACTGCTACTCGCTAGTCCCAAGGCTGAAAACTCAAAGAAGATCTCGCCGGTTTGCATCTGCGGAATGGGGAAGTAAGGGGTGAGAACCTAAGGTTCTCAACAGGGTACTACACAGGAAAACCTAAGGGGTTCCATAGCCTAAGTCTAAGACTTCACGCAGTTAGGTTAGTAAGTCACACAAACAAGTACAAATACAAGTATATAGTAGAATAGTAACCAAGCACGAAATACAAGAAGCAGAGACGAAATATAATCACATGTACAAGTAAGCAATCACAAACATAGAGAATGCAGTAACCAAGTATGATGCATGCCTGCTCCTATGCAGGCCATGAGCTCATGCGTCGGTTGACTACCCACAACCCGACATTACCTAAGAACTAGTCCTAGATATGGTTTCCCAATTTGTGTCCGTCCGTGCATACGTGTCGATGTGGTTAAGAATACCACCAGTCCGTGACAACAGACAATCGTTGTAAAGCTTGACGCCATAATATACGCATAAAGGAAAAACAAAGTTTTAGCAGTCAGTGGATAATACCTACCTCCAAACAACTTCTGACACCTTGGGGTTTACAGTTCTTTTTCCGCGGCACATCTCAAATAAAATTTATCTCTAAAGGACTTCTCTGCCCTTCTTTTTGAAAGCTTGTGACCGGTTCCTGCTTTTAATATCTCAGCCTCGTCACATATTTTATTATTTTTTCCTTTGGTATTTTTGTACATTTTCAATTTTACCCTTTGTGTATATAACTTCGTTTTTCTAGTTTTCTTTTAGGCTTTTAGTGACGCTTTCACCACTAGTGTTATTACTTCACCATTTTACCCTCATATTTTTTTAATTGACCTTTTCTCCTTCATTAAATTAATTAATCATTTTTAGTTTGACTTTATGCCTAAATTTACTAATATGCCCCTAAGTACTCTAGTTTTACCGTTTAACCTGATTTACCATCAAAATATTACCGGGTTAATCCTAATAATTTTTCTATGACCAAATTATCCATAATACTTTTAGTTAATGCCAATTCTATCCTTAAGGACCTAAAAGATCATTTTACCCTTTGTTAATTTATTTACTTATTCTAGTTACTGCCTTTTACCATTTTACTTCTAATTTTTACTAAAGTCTTTATTTAGGTCCGAAACTTTATTGTAATTATAATTTTGACCTAATTAATTTATATAATTATTATTTTACCCCTAATGATACTAAGTTCAGAATTCTATTTATTCTTCACTTAAATTACATTTTTAACTTTCTTTTTACCGAAAAATGACCATAACACCCTTTTTACTTTTACACCTTTTTCCATAAGATTAAAATCAATTTTCTAACCTCTTTTTAACCCTTATACACATGACTTTCATGATCATTTAGTGGCTGAATTTTCAGGAGTGCAGTTTTTTATTTTTATCCACTTTTAGTGATTTTTAAGGCTTGAAACTTAAACTCCAAGTGCTCCAAATAATTTCAGTTGTTTCATATAATTTCCAAAGGTAAATAAGTTTCATATATCACTCAAATAATAGTCCAAAATAGAGAAGCATCACTGAATTTCTAAAATTAAGAATCAAGCACAAAATCACCACAAAGTGGCTCATATGAAAACCAAAAACAAGAACAGACATACTCTAACTAATCCTAACTCTTACCTCTTATTGAATTCAGTTCCTAAACCTTTCACATACTAGAAAACGTGCACACAAGGGCATAAGCACAGCTGGTGATGGTGCAATTTCATTTTTGGCCAAAAGTATCGCAAAAACGTCGAAATTCAACCACCTTGAGCTCGAATCTCTCTAACTCTTTAGGCGTGCTCCATGGGTGCTTCAAGAGGAGTTATCTATACATGAAGGAGAGTAAGAATTCATCATGGCTACTGTTTTTAAAAAAGAAAAGAAAAGGAGAAAGAACAAGAGTTTACCTAGCTGAAATTTCAATATAAACGCAAGGATTGGCGAAAACGGGCAAGAGTTTGTGCTTGTATGGATTGAGTACTTGAAGAACACAAGAAGAACAATAGAAGAAGAGTTGAAATAGGAGATGGGGCACAGAAAACAAGTGCAAAAAGTTTTTCTCTTTCTCTCTCAAGAATTCGGTCAAAAGAGTGTAAAAATGTGTAAAGTTTTTTGTGAATTTTGTAGCCAATGCTTCCTTAAATAAAAAATCAAAGTCTTGCTGAATTTATGATAGTAAAAAGAGGCTGGAATTTTCGTGGTCAAGGGCTGGGCTTCAATGAATAAGGGACATGAAAACGAGGAAGCTTGGTCAGCGCTTGCGTGTCGAGCTTATCCACAGTTAACTGCAGTTAGTTACTCGAGGTTAAAAATATAGCAGAGCGGGGTGAAAGGCTAAGATAGTCTCAACCCAGAGGCTGAGAAAGAGAGACAGGTTACTTGTGTGGCAAGTAAGAAGATTTAGGGTTTCTAGGAGTCGTTTGCGGAATACTAGTCAAAAATTCGGTTTGAAATAAATTTTACCGTGGTAAAATAATTAATGGCTAAGATTTATTCTTAAAGAAATAAATCATGAATGAATTGCTAATATCAATCTTGGGACACAATTACCAAGGTAGAAATTCTTTTTTTTACCACTGGTTTCGAAGTTTTTGCTTATAAGAGTTTTTCTTGGCACACCCAAAACCGTCACTAAAAGTGAATTTCTGGCTCAAAAAGTCTCTAGTAAGAAAAATAAACCAATGGTAAACTAATATTTATTATTTACTAGTCAAACTTGACTTAAGAAAATTAATTGTTGTCATAAAGTCAATTTTGACCTTATTAATGGCTTTTTCTATTTAATTTTTTATTTTTTTTACCATTGGGCCAGCCTCACTATTTCTTATAGGGTCATGGTTTGACATTTTGCGAAATAAATTTTAAAATAGCCAAAAAAGTCTGTTTACCGAAAATTGAATTCTTACACATTAAACGGTGCACACGGTTACCAATATAATCGAAGAAGCGTGCAAACATTACAAAAGGCGAAACGTCACATCATTTCAAAAATTTGGTCGAGTTTCCCGACCTGGATCCTCAAAGCACGTCAAGAAAGCCAACCTGATTAACTCGCATCCACGACTTAAATGGATGCTCGAGTCCAACTTCTAAGAATTTGGTCTCGAGCAGGGACACTGTTCATACTTTGGCTCAAAACTAAAGGCCAGTCCCAAAAGCATATAAGGCTCGAATTCTACAATGGCTGCGTGTCTGACCTCTTCGGATCGACCTTAGTACAAAACCTTAACTACATCTACAAAAATGCTCATATATTCAAATATAAGATCTCAACAACCCCGTAAAAAAAGGAGAAGATAACTACCCACTAAAATAGGAGGGAAAGTTACAAGAGTGGCCACTAGGTCACTCATTCAATTATATAAATATCCCCTCTACTCGAGGTATTTCTCAACTCTAATCTACATAAAATCTTATCTAAAATCCTTGTTAACTTAAACATCGAACTTCCCTTGCAGGTACCACCTCCATCCTCAAGACATTGGACGACGACACCTCTTCTATAGAGACGTCGAATTTAGCGCCCAAAAGAATTTTGGACCCATATCTAGGTCCAATCCATCTGTTTCAGATAATAATAATAATAATAATAATAATAAACTACTATCCTGGAATAAGCTTGGATATTATTTTATTTTTACAGTCATGCTACACATACAAGTCTTTTTGGTTTACAAGTCTTACAAGTTGGGTCAAACCCAACAGAAGCTACACTCACCCACAAAAGCGTGTTAACACGCGCATCACGTTTCCAAAGCGCTCCCTCACCATTAAGAACGACTCTTCTTCTTTTTCCTCGATGAAAATCATAATTGTCATTTTTTCTTCGCGTTTTTCCTCCTCATCCTCTTCTTCCTTCTTCTTCTCCTTTTTCTTTATGTTTCTCCTCCTTTTTCTTCGCGTGTTTCATCTTCATCATATATAGTGTTTCTCCTCCCTCTTCTTTTGATTTTGCAACATTATGTATTTTTTTCTTCTTTGTTTGATTTTTTCCTCCAAAAAAGAATTATGAGAATAAGAAATAAGAAGATGAAGAAGAACAGCAAAAGATGAGGAGGAGGAAGATGAAGAGTTCTGAATTATGCAGAACTTATCAAAATAAAAATACACCCAAATATCTTTGTTTTACACCCAAATATCTTCGTGTTACACCCAAATATCTTCATTTTACACCCAAATTTGCTGCAAATACAGAAATGAGTTATGTTACATGTATACTAAAATCAACCACCAAAGTCAGCCACCAGTATAAAATACATACTAGAATACAAATAATACATTGAAAATAAATTAAAGCACACATATATTTATACACAAATACATTGGTGGTTAATTTTAGTGGCTGATTTTAGTGTACAAATTAGGGGTGCACAAGACCCGGTTCGGCCCGAAGACCCGGACCGGGCCCGGTGACTTCGGGGCTAATTTGGCCCGGCTTTGTTATGGCCCGGTCAGACCCGAGGTTTCAATAAATGGCCCCGGTTATTTATTAAATCGGATTCGGGCCAAGCTTCGGGTCACCCGGGCCCGGCCCGTTGGACCCGTGCATGCAGTAAAAAAAATAAAAAAAAATATGCATTACACTATGTTTTATTGTTTCTTGGCTTTATGTTTAATGTCTACAAATTTATTCTTCAGGACTCAGGCTTCACATTTCACAGCCCAATAGCCCACAGCCCCACAATATTCAGGGGTTAGGGCACACTGCACAGCATACAGCCATACAACACACTCTCTCAGTCTCTCTCACTCAAACCACTTCCCCTGAGGCGCAGCGCCGTAGCCCCAAGCCCCCAACGGCCAACGGAGAGCTTCCTCTTTCTCCACCAAGTTTGATCAACCACCACAACTGCATACAACACACTCTATCAGTCTCTCTCACTCAAACCACTTCCCCTGAGGCGTAGCGCCGTAGCCCCAAGCCCCCAACGGCCAACGGAGAGCTTCCTCTTTCTCCACCAAGTTTGATCAACCACCACAACTGCTGACCGTCAAACACCGTGCGCACCAGTAACTCGCCTTTAATCATCTCTCAGAGACTTAGAGTTCTCACCAACGCAGTGCTCATCGCAAGACGCAGAGCAGGTAATTTGTTTTTGCTAAAAATCATTGATTTTCATTTTTTCTTGCAACTACTGGCCTATTGAGTGCTAAATATTTTCCCTATTTTGTTTGTTTTGTTAATTTTTGGAAAGAACTAATGAAATCGTTGATATTTTTCTTGCTATAATTGGTTTGATTTTGAGAAAAACTAACAAAATTGATTTTTTTGTGTTTAATTTTTTGGTTTGTATTTTGAATACTTCAATGATGAGAGTTACATGTTAGATGAAATAGGAAGAAGTTATTGATTAGAGATAGGAATTAACAATTGAGAGAAATTGGGAGCAGGAACATAATTTGCAATTATAATTATTGGCTGCCTTAGCAAATTCTTGGAAGTAGGAAGTAGGAACAATAATTTTAGTTTTATAATTTGCACCACTAATAATTGTAATTGATCTCTTCCACTTAAAATTTGATTGTTATTTAAAAGTTGAATTTTCTGGTTTGTGCACTACTGCACTTTATGTTAGTAAATACTAAATACCAATCTTGGAAAGCCTTATAAGTTGTTTGTTTTTTGTGAGGGTACGAGTGGTCACATATTTTATGCACAGATAGGGTACAAAAATTAAAAGATTGCAATGATGTTGTGCTGAAAAAGGTTCATTTAGAGAGATAAAAGTAATGATGCAGAAAATGCCAAACCATTTTGAAACCATGAATTCCACGATTACTGGTTACTACCAACATACTTATGAATCTTTTTTATTTGTTTTGTTTTTCTTTTTTGGATTAGTAAATTAAACATTTAATTCTTTTTGCATTTGTTATTGTTAAATGATGAGACTGAACAGTGAAGACTTGTTTAAGTATGCTCAGTTTTATTTAGATATATTGAATTTATGATAAGTTGTTTAAGTATGTTTAGTTTTTTTTAGATATATTGTTATATGAATCTTTTTATGTTTAGATAAACACAAATGGGAGGAGGAGATCCTAGTTCTATTGCAGTCCAATGTAATGAGGACAACAAAGCTATGGACATAGAGCATGAGGTTGCTGCTAATGAGGGACAGCAGGCTAATGAGGGACAACAGGCTAAGGAGGTACAGCAGGCTAACGAGGGACAACAAGCTAATGAGGGACAGCAGGCTAACGAGGGACAGTAAGCTAATGAGGGACAGCAGGCTACTCGCAAGGAAAAAAAGTCTTATGTTTGGACGCATTTTAAACAGCTTCCATTTAGCGAGACCAATGGAGAGCACAAGGCCAAATGTAATCACTGTCGAAAAGTATATCTATGTCATCCAACTAGACATGGCACAAATTCTTTGAATAAACACTTGAAAATTTCTCACAAGTGGATATTTACAAAAGCAGGCAAAAATGGGACACTTCATGGTTATATGCCTAAGGTTGGTGAAGAAGGTGAAGCCGGCAAAACTTTCAAAGTCAATGGCTATAGCGTGGAAGATTGTAGGAAGGCAATGGCTGAGTTTATTATCCTTGATGAACACCCTTTTAACGTGGTCGAAGGGATTGGGTTTCGCAAAATGATTAATCGATTTGAGCCAAGATTCACTGTACCATCCAGGATGACAATGTCAAGAGATTGCTTTCAGCTTTATTTAGATGAGAAGAAAAAACTTAAAGCTTGGTTGGCAAAGTCATGTGCTCGAGTTTGTTTGACATCAGATTGTTGGACATCAAATCAAAATTTTAGCTACATGAGCCTAACTGCACATTTTGTTGATGACGAATGGAAGCTACAAAAGAGAATTCTCAACTTTTGCTTGATTGAGAACCACAAGGGAGAAACAATAGGGAGAGAAATTGAGACATGTTTGAGAGAGTGGGGAATCGAAAAGGTCTTCACAATCACATTAGACAATGCATCTTCAAATGATGGGGCTATCACTTACCTTCAAAGAAAACTAGCTACAAGGGGTGGATTGGTGTGCGGAGGAAAATATTTGCAAATGAGGTGTTGTGCTCATATTCTCAACTTGATAGTGAATGAAGGAATTAAAGAGCAACATGCCTCCATTGAAAGCATTCGGAATGCTGTTAGGTATGTTAGATCTTCTCCCCAAAGAATTAAAAAATTTAAAGAATGCATTGAGGCTAAGTTGATAGAGTCTAAAAGTCTTGTTTGTTTAGATGTTCCAACTAGATGGAATTCCACCTATCTAATGTTGGAACATGCTGAAAAATTTGAAAAAGCTTTTGATAGACTTTATGATCAAGAAACTGATTTTTTTAGATGGTTTGGAGAGGATAGTGGGGGTAAAAAGAAAGTTGGTCCACCCACGGCACTTGATTGGCAACATGCTAGGCTATTCATTGATTTTTTGAGAATCTTCTATGAGATTACTTTGTGTTTCTCATCTTCTTTACATGTTACTTCAAACAAATGCTTTCATGAAATTGCATCTATAAATTCTCAACTAACATCTTGGAGCCACAACAATTCTGAATTATTGGGAACTATGGCATGCTCTATGAAGGCTAAATACGATAAATATTGGGGACCAGTTGACAAGTTTAATCCTTTGATACTTGTTGCCGTTGTTTTAGATCCTCGATACAAACTTGATTATCTTTCTTGGTGTTTGGAGGATGTATATGATAAGGAAGTGGCTACTAGTATGACTAGTTTTGTGAAATTTACATTGGAGACATTGTACAAATTTTATTCAAAAGAAATTGTAGATGATAAAGTTTTTGATGATGGTGTCAGTTCCTCTAGAGCTGTTTTGGATGATAAAGACAGTAGTCAGTTTAGTGCTAGGTGTGTTGCTGCAAATAGAGTGAATTTGTGGAAAAAACAAAAGAAGGAAAAAGCTAATGCTGATAGCAAATCTGATGTTGAGAAATATTTGGCCGAAGATCCTGTGGACATCGAAGATGAGAATTTTGATATATTGGCTTGGTGGAAATTAAATGGATCAAAATATAGAATTTTGTCTCCCATAGCCCGTGATGTCTTTGGTATTCCAGTTTCAACTGTTGCATCTGAATCATGCTTTAGTACCGGTGGGCGTGTGGTTGATCTTTATCGTAGCTCTTTGTCACCAAAAATGGCAGAAGCTTTAATCTGCACTCAAAGTTGGTTGTATCCTTCTAAGCAGATATTTGAAGAACTTGAGATTGATCAATTTGACAGTAGTGACAAGATTGTTAATGGTATATTTACTTTATGATGTCTTTACTTTTTTTTATTATTTAATTTAATTCATATGATGATCTTAAGAGACTAATTTTTATGTTTTGCAGATGTTACTAACACATCCACACAACAAGAATCAAGTTCACAATCTTGAGAGCAAGCTACCAATCAAATGAATTTTATTCTGTAGTTGTTTGCTACTTAATAGTTTGTTGTTATTGGTTGGTATGACACTATAAATTATTATTATTATTATTATGTTAATTTTGTGTTGGTTGTTAACTTTGTTTTAATTTTCTTTTGAATTTTGAATGTTTAGTGTGTAATTGACATAATTATTATTATGAAACTTTAAATTATTATTATTAGATTCTAAATTATTATTATGTGAATGTTACAATGTTATGGAATAATTATTTTTCAAAATTTAGAGGTTCAAAAAATATAGAATCTAATTTTTGGTGATGTCGTGATAAAGTTGATCAAGACCCGGGCTTCACCCGGTCTAGACCCGGCTTAAGTGTGGCCCGAAAGTAACACGATTTCATCGGGTCTAGGGCCGGGTTAGGGTCTCATAAACAGACCCGGTCATTATTTAGGGTCGGGTTCGGGTCACGGCGAACCCGGCTTCACCCGGCCCCATGTGCACCCCTAGTACAAATAGCATTTTTGTACAGAAAAATATTTCCTCTAATGCTGCTTTTTTTCTTATTCTTTTCCTTATTTCTTTCTTTCTTTTAGTTAAATGAATGTAAGTTCATCCTCTTCCAAGTAATTTTATAGCATTATGTGTTTCTTCTTCTTCTTTGTTTGAATGAGAAGAAACTTGAGAAGGTAAAACAAAAAGAAAAAGATAAATAAGAAAAAAAAGAAGAAGATGGTGATAATGATGAAAAAAAAAAAGAATCGATGAGGAGGAGGAAGGAGAAGAGTTCTGAATTATGCAGAACTTATCAGAATAAAAATACACCCAAAATTTCTTAAAATACACCCAAATATCTTCGTTTTACACCCAAATTTACTGCAAATACAGAAATGAGTTATGCTACGTGTACACTAAAATTAGCCACCAAAGTCAGCCATCAGTATAAAATACATATTGAAATACAAATATACATTGAAAATAAATTAAACCATACATGTATTTATACACAAATACATTGGTTGCTGATTTTAGTGGTTGATTTTAGTGTACAAATAGCATTTTTGTACAGAAAAATGTTTCCTCTAATGCTGTATTTTTTTTATTCTTTTCCTTATTTCTTTCTTTCTTTTAGTTAAATGAATGTAAGTTCATCCTTTTCCAAGTAATTTTGGAACATTATGTGTTTTTTCTTCTTCTTTGTTTGATTTTTTGTTTTTATTCTTGTTAAGAAACTTGAGAAGGTAAAACAAAAAGGAAAAGATGAATAAGAAATAAAGAAGAAGAAGATTGTAATGATGATTAAAAAAAAAGTAGCAGAAGATGAAGAGGAGGAAGAGAAAATGTTCTAAATTATGCAGAACTTATCAGAATAAAACTACACCCAAAATTTCTTAAAATACACCCAAATATCTTCGTGTTACACCAAAATATCTTCGTTTTACACCCAAATTTGGTGCAAATACAGAAATGAGTTATGCTACGTGTACACTAAAATTAGCCACCAAAGTCAGCCACCAGTATAAAATACATACTGGAATACAAATATACATTGAAAATAAATTAAACCACACATGTATTTATACACAAATACATTGGTGGTTGATTTTAGTAGCTGATTTTAGTGTACAAATAGCATTTTTGTACAGAAAAATGTTTCCTCTAATGCTACATTTTTTTCTTCTGAATTGAACCACACCTCAGCCACTTGATTGGATTCAAAACAATAAAAGGAGGAGAAGACTTGTAAAGACTTGTATGAGAAAAATGCTTGTATGTGGAGAACAAACTGCTCATCAATACCATAGAGGGGCTGCAAAATACACCAAAAATACACCATATTAAAACAAGCATAAACTATAGAATGCAAATAGAACTATAAAACCATCATAAAAAATAACAAAAATCAGATTCATGAATTATCATTAAACAGAAACTAAAACAATTCAACTAAAAGAATAAAACAATTCACCCTCAATGAGATGAAAAGTCATAAACTGTAAATACACCCAAACTTTCCTAAAATACACACAAATATTCCTGATTTACACCCGAACATTTGATATAAAATGCAAAAAATTCATCAGAACTAGTACATTAGATTCAATTCAAACAAGGAATAATAAACAGCAAATTTCACAGATAAGATTCATGCATTATTTAACTACACAATTATAAACTACTAACTGGATTCAAATTCAAATTCAATTATTAACTGGAATTAAACCACACCTCAGGAACTTCATTGGATTCAAATTCAAAATCCATTTCGCTCTGGTTCAGTTGATAATCTGAAGTTGAATCATCCATTATCTTCAAAACGATTTCAGAGCTTAATTTCAGAAACAACTTGAAAACGAGAAAAACGAAGAAAGAGAACAGAGAGAGAAACTTACGTAAACGGCAAAGGAGAAGGGAGAGAGAAACGCACGAAAGAGATCGAAGAGAGAAGACAAGAAAATGCAAAAGGAATTCAAAAAAGGAAACGAAATCCTTTCGAAAAAGAAAGTTATATATTTACGCGTTGATTGATTGAAAAAACTGTTAAGGAGGTGCGTAAAACATACATGGCATAAGAGGCGCGTTTTAGGAATTAAGGATTTTCAAAACTTGTATAACTTGTATAGTGAAAAAGCTTGTATGTGGAGATTAATCTTTTGCAAAAAATGTCTACGTATATTAGATAATAGATATTAATTATCAAATAAGTCACTATGTTGGATAACTAATTCCAGAATAATCAAATTACTACAGTAGAATAATTATACTTGTAATAAACGAATATATATCGTAATTGATTGGCAGTTAATGTTTTATATATCCAGAGTACCCTTGTTATTTCTGTTCGGGGTGACGGATGCATTGTGTGACAGGAAATTGAAGTGTAGTAACAAAATTGAAGAGCAGTAATAAACTTTCAGTTATTCTCAATACATGTAGTACTACATCACTAACTAAATTAATTATCCTAATATTTGGAAAACCTATAAATACAATATTATTATAATTGTTACAACTTACAAATATCTTGATCTATATACATGACTATCTATCTCTTTATTTGTAATTCGTGTATACAATATTCACTAGTTAATTTCATTGTGATCATGTGTGCACAAAAAGCACATGAAGGCAATCAATCAATAACATGAAATGGCTGAATTTTATACCAATTTTCCACAGTTCACTACGCAGTTAAACGTTGTTAGAGTATTCAGGCGACTCTACTGGGAGTTCTGTTGGAGGGGACCTGCACAAAAATTATATTATGGATATATTCATAATCATTGTATAATTTAAGAAGCATATATAATTATAAAATTATATATAACAAACAAACAAAATAAACCAATACTATATGTCAGCAAGATTATTTCCAGAATCATCCAAAAATCACGTGTCACCACATTTGAAAATAGAATCTTTTCCAAATTTTCTTGTATCATGCCCTTTGTATCTTTCAGATTTTGTGAATAGTAATAGCAAATTCTAACGAGAAGATACAAGAAAATCTGAAAAAGATCCTCTATTTTTAAATGCGGCGCTTTTGAATGTTCTTGTTGGCATATGGTATTGGTTTATTTCGATGATTTGTTAATAAAAGTGGTATAACAAAAAAAAATTATGTTTTTTGTTTTTAATATTTATATTTTTTTTTAAATATTTCTAATGTTTATTTTTATTCACGTTTGTTTTTAATATTTTTTTTTTATCAAAATTAATTTTATTGTTAACATTTTCGATAGAGTTAACCTTTAAGAATAATTTTGACATAAATTAAAAATATTAAGAATAAAATTGAATAAATTGAACACGTTAAAAATAAAATTGAATAAAATAATTAAATGCTAAAAATAGATATTTTCAAGATATTAGAGCAAAAAAATATATTTTATCAAAAAAAAAAAATTGAGTGTGATTTTAATGGATGTGCATATTGTTGGTACTTACATGTAAGGTGGCTGCTCTTGTTGCATGGTGACTGAAGGGGAGTTCTCCATTATTGATGAAAGTTTTCCAACAGCCTCTCCAACAGACAAGAAGAGGTAGTCTTCTCTAATGAAGCTGTCAGATTCATCTGCCTTTGTCAGCTTTTCTATCACTTCAGCAAGAGGATTCACCAATGCTAGCTGTTTTACATCACAACATCTTAATTAGTCAAGGGAGACCAAAAAAATAGTTGAAAATTTATTTTATTTAATATTTATTAATTTTAATAATAATTAACAAATATAAATAAGATACATTTTATTTGTTTTTAATTAATTTTTTTTGTTATTAAATATTTTTGTAGTTATTTATTTTTTTATTATTAGATATTTTTGTAGTTATCTATTTTAAATTCATAAATCTATTTAATAGTTGAGAAAAGTATCTATCACCTTTTTTAGTTTGAATGTTAAGTCAATATTTTGAGAATATACAAGAAATGTTAGAGAACTATTAAAATTTATTTTTTTATTATTAATTATTAGTCAATTAATTTTTAAAAATGTAAGTTAAAGTATGTTGTTGGATTACTAAATTAAAGAAATTGAGTTAATGATTTAAAATAATGGTAAAAAATAATAAATTTTAATGATCTTTTAATATTTTTCTATTAAAAATAATATATTGTATAAATTAATGTCTCTAAAATTTAATTTTTAAATCTATTTTTCAATAAAAAATCAAATTGGTTCAATGTTTCACTTGTTTTACCATTTTTTTTTATTATTCTCAACTGGATTTTATAGCGAAGTGGATCGATCAGTTGAGCTTCTTTAATTTATTATCCCAACTAAACTGACCGATCATATTTAATTTTCTCACAACCATAGTTTAAATATTTCATATACAAAAGAATAGAGATATACAAAAATTACACATAAAAAAGTACTAAATGAATAAGTTTTTTTTAAACATATGTCAAACAGGTTACTTATTTTTTTCATCTGTTTTTCTTAATCTGATGAATCTAATAACATAGACATTTTTTAAAGTCAACACAAAATTTTGGAAAATAATACAAAAATTCTATATGAATAACAAACAATATAAAAGAGAAGGAAAAAAAAACTTGTTGAAAGAGAAAAAAAAGAGAAAAGGAGAAGCAGCAAAAAAAAAAAAAAAAACATAATTGAAAACTTAATTAAAAAAACTTATTTATTTGGCATTATTCCTATATATAAGATAGAAAAGCTATAATTTTGTCCTTAATTTTCGTTTTCTAACTTCATAATAGATAAAATTCAGACAATTTTTTTATTTATTATTTTTCTTTTTGGAGAAAATTAAAAGTCAACATATGTCATCTGGTTTATATCTATCTCCTCCCAAACAACGTGTCTTTTATCAAACATGTCCATCCAAAGGGGTGTGAAGATATGTGATATATACCATTATGTCATGAGTAAAAAAAAAAAAAAATAGTGGCTAAATTAATTAGAGTAAACACCTAACTCGATATTTATCTATTTTTGCGAAAGACAAAGCGATTTTTATCCAAAAAATAAACATTTTGACTTTTAACTTTTTTATTTTGGGACAATACGATCCCTCAATTAAAAAATTTATGAAATAATAACAAAAATTAGTTCTGTGGGAATTTTATTTGTATTTTGTGGGGGTTTTAAACCTTCACAAACTATTATAATAAATTTGTTTTTGAAAAGTTTCTTCATCAATGTTGGTTAAGTGAAAAAAACCATTGATGAAAATGATGCTGCAAAAACCAACTTGGATTGATCGAGTAGTTAGCTCACACATCCGTTTAAACAAGTGTCGGGAGTTTGAATCTTGTCTTGTGTATGCAGCAATCCATTGGCCAGCGACAGAGCATTAAATGGAGCTCAGATTCGTGACGGATTAGTCCTTGACCTGTCAGGTTGAGAGATACCGTGGACAACCAAAAAATGTTGCCGCAAAAAAAAAATAATTATAGTACAAATATCTTTTAAAAGAAAAAAATAACATCGAATAAGAAATAAAAGAAGAGAACTTGAATGTTGATAATATAGGTATTGGTGATGATGATAGTAGAAGAGATAATAATAATGATAAAGCAATAAAAGTCATAGAAGTAGGAGTGATAATAATGAAGATGAAGAAGGTAGTGGTAGTAATTGGTTAAATTGTTGTAAAGAATTTTGTGGAGGTTCAAAACTCCCACAAAATACAAATAAAACTCCCCATAAAACTAATTTTTGTTATTATTTAACGGATTTTTTAATAAAAGGATCGTATTGTTCCAAAATAAAAAGGTTGAGGATCGAAGTGTCTTTTTTTTTTTTTTTTTTTTACAGAAATCGCTTTGTCTTTCGTGAAAATGAACAAGAACCGGATTAAATGTTTACTCAATTAATTGTTTGTATAAAATATATGTTAAAATATATATTAAAAATAAATTAAATAATATATATAAATGAGAATATGTATGAGTGAGTTAGCATTATTCATGCCTTAATATGCTTGGTTTCCAATGCTGATTTCAGCTCTTGAAAAAGTGAGACTCCGCTTGTATCTATGTTGCTCACAGCTGAAAATCTCAAAACATCTTGTCGTTATTACTGCGTAGTATTATGATCCGCATGCAAGAAGTAAAGTTTGATAAAATTACAAACAGATATTATATATAGTTATTCACAATAATAATGTAACTACCTGACATCTCCAATATCACAAACCGAAAAACTGAGTTATCCTTCATGCTTTCTTCTTCTTCTTCAATCCATCGCAAAGTCCTAGAATAAATGTGAACAATTGATCAATAGAAAGAAAATTAACGAATAAATGCTCAAATTGATCGTGAAATTTCACCAATGAGTTAAATTGATGATCCATCAAATTTTTATATTAAATCAAATTGGTATTAACCAATAGCGTCTTTAATTAGACCATTTTTTTCTCCATGTCATTTTTTATCTATACTGAAGATAATCAAATGTTATGAAGACAAATAAAAGGTTAGAAACTAATTTGATTCCATCAAAATTTAGGTAACTAGTTTAACTACTTGCAGTGAAATTTGCCGAGGTCAATTTGATTTACTTGAAAATAATATAATAATTTAGTGAGCGATAAAAAGACGTAAAGTTGAAATTAGAGTAAATATTTAATTTAGTCTTTGTCCATTTTCACGAAAGATAAAGTAATTTTTGTAAAAAAAAAAAGGACACTTTGACACTCAATCTTTTTATTTTGGGACAATACGATCCTTTCATTAAAAAATTCATTAAATAATAACAAGAAATAATTTTGTAGAGATTTTATTCACATTTGTTGAGGTTTTAAACTCTCACAAATTATTAATAAGTTTGTTTTTGAAAAATTCCTACACCAATAATAGTAGTTAAGTGGAGAAAAACTATTTATAAAAATGATGTTGCAAGAAAAAAAATAATTACAGTATGAATATCTTTTATTTAAAAGGAAAAAATAACATCCAATAAAAAATGAAAAAAGAAAACATTAATGTTGATAATATCGATATTTGTGATGATGACGGTTGAGGAGATAACAATGATGATAAAATATGATTACATAATAAAAATAATAAAGATAGAAGTGATAACAATGAGGATGAAAAAGGTGGTAATAGCAGTGGTCATAATTGGTTATATTACTGAAAAGAATTTTGTGAAGGTTTAAAATTTCTACAAAATATAAATAAAACTTTTACAAAATTAATTTTTATTATTATTTAATAATTTTTTTAACAAAAAAATTATATTTTCCTAAAATAAAAAGGTTGAAGATTAAAGTGTTTTTTTTTTTTATTAAAATCGCTTTATCTTTCATAAAAATGTACAGAACTATATTAGATATTTACTCGTTGAAATTAAATTAAACCAACCTTTGTTGGAGATAGGTGATGTTGGCAAAATTGATGGGAGCTTCTATGCTTAAAATGAGAAAACCAGGAATTCTTGTAGCTTGATTATAATGGTGAAGATCTCGATACAATCTTGTCCCTGGTATGTTCCCCAACATTACTGTTTTTGGTCTTGTAATTTGCAATAGGATCCTTAAGATTGATAAACCAACCTGATATCATCACCATGATCAGCATTTCCTCTGGTCAATCATAATGATGAATCAAACAACTTTCACATAATTTGATTTTTCTTTTCAAATACTCAACCTCCAAGAAGGGTGCTACTATAATAAGGCTTCTTAAATTTCTTGGGACCTTAGTTTTTTTGAAAAAAGAAATGCAATTTATCCTTGAACTTTGTTTATGTATAGTTTATTTTTTTTAAAATGCACAATTTAAATCCTAAAAAAATGTTTTTTATTATGTATTTTATTAACATAATTATTTTAAGAAGTAAAGTTGAAAGAAAACTAACTCTTCAAAATCAAATCATACATTTTAAAAAAGTTTAAACTTTAAATCACGCTTTTTATTCATTTAGGTTTTTATTGTACCAATATGGCAATATGTATTAATTAATTATTATATCAAAACAATACCAAAAAGATATTCAAAAATTTTATTTATACACTAAAAATCAGTTATCAAATTATTTATTATGTACATATTTTATTTAACTTATTTTCAATCTGTATTTTAGTATACAGAAAGTTTTAAGTGACCAATAAATTTTAGCATACCAAATTATCTTTAACAAATAAATGTTATTAATTTATATGTATAAATTTTGATAAATATAAATACAAACTTCTATAACCATGGATATAAATTATTATTAAAAAAAGTCTAGCGAGCCAGCAACTTTATTAAATTCTGACCAGTATGTAATCAGCAAAATAAAAATGAGTAATTTCACACTATTGGATAAAATCTTACATCATTAAAAATATCATTAATGACTATTTAATGGCTACAAATCACGAAAATTGTTGGTCCCTAGCATTCCTCTTACTATTATTAGATAAAGAGGAGTGTTAGGGGACAGCAATTTTTGTGATTTGTAGCCATCAAATAGCCATCAATGATGATTTTAATAGTGTGAGATTGGTGTGAGATTTTATCCAATGACTCACTTTTTTTGCTGGTTACATGGGTGATCAGAATTTAATAAAGTTGCTGGCCCTAAACTTTTCCTTAAATAAATATTGACCTAAAATATCAATATTTGTTAGTTATATAATATTATTATTTTAACATATATTTCATAGCGTGTCTATATACTATAGATGTGAATCAAAATTTAGAGGATATGATGAATGTGGAAACTTACAGCAAGAGCTAGGCCATACTCAACTGAGATAAAAATGACACCGAAGAATGCAGTCAACATGACAACGAAATCGAATTTGTCAATCTTCCAAATACGGTAAGCAGCAGGTATATCAACAAAGCCAATGACTGCTGTTACTATGATTGCACCCAACACCACATGCGGTGTGTAGTGCAATAATGGCATCAGAAACAAGAGTGTCACCAACACTGCCACCGACATAACTATGTTCGACATCGCTGTTTTTGCCCCTGCGTTGTGGTTCACAGCCGTCCTAGAGAATGATCCTGAAATAGTCATGACCACAGATATAACTAGATGGTTTAATCTGTTACTGAACTATTTAACATACATAATATATGTCTACGTTAATTATCATTTTTACTTAATTAGAGACCATACTATATAATACCTGTTGAAGCAAAACATGATGTGGTGGATCCTATTACATTCATCAACCCAATAGCTATCATTTCCTTATTACCATCCACTTTGTATTTTCTTATAGCTGCAAATGTCCTTCCAACTGCAATAGATTCCTGTTTCAAAAAATTATTATCTACCATTAATCTATCCTATATCTATACTTCAATATTTATACTATACTATATAATGACAATATGAAAAAAATTGGTATCTAACATTTTTTTAAATATTTTTTATTAGATAAATTCTATTCAGCTCTTTTTAAAATAAAAGATAAGTTATTTTTTGTGATATGTTTCATAATTATTAGATAAAATAAATTGACTTATTACAGTTAATATTATCTCTTAATTTAATCTAAATTATGATAATTTAACTAGCTAATTAATCAAAATATAATTTTTTTTGCAATTTATAAAAATTATATTTTGTAATTTTACCTGCACAATAAAAAATTACAAAAAATAAAAAATAAAAAAAATTTTGATACTTTTTTGAGACTTTTTTAAAAGTCATTAAAGATTCTATTTGTATCATTCTATTTTAAAATTAAGAAAAGATATTACTGCACTCTTTGTACTAAATGATTTATCGTTCAATATTATTAACTAATTTTTTTATGTGTTCATATTTATCAATCACTCTTCATATTCATATTCACTTTTCACCAAGCACCTACCATATATACAAAAAGAAAGTTGATCATCATTGTCTCCTTTTCTTTTTTTTATTATATGTACATATAATTCCTTTTCTCTCTAGAGAATTTTAAAACATTTTGATGTTTAGTAATTTTTATAATTTACAAAAGAAATTAGATCATGCTTAATTGATTAATTAGGTAATCAAAATTTAGATTAAATTAAAAGTTAAAGTGAATGATAATAAGCTAACTAATTTTATTCAATAATTATTGAATATGTTATAAGGGATATGTAACTTATCTTTTATTTTAAAGAGGGTTAGACAGAATTCATCTTTTTATTATATAATTTTAAAAAAAATATTATCTACAAAATTTAAACTAAAGACCTTTAAGTAGAATTATATAAACTATTTATCATCTCAACAACTAATTTAATTTTTAATATTTTTTACACATTTAATATATAAAAGAGTGAATCAGTACACTAGTTACTATAATCCAAGTTAAGGAAAAAAAATCCTAACATATATAAGTTGTAAACTTACAGTGAGGGATAAAATACCAACAATGATCCCAGTTTTAATGGCCAGTCCTAAATGAGTTGCTTCGAAATACAACATCTTTACTGAAGGAGGATTTACTCCTTCTGGAAGCTTTCCAATCTACCAATACATATAAATATATACATACATTTGTTTAGTAATATAATTACTACATTACATACATATGGTAATCATGAATTTATATTGCATCATACTTACAACAAGAATGGCAGGATGTTTACCCCTAATTGCAAAAAGTATGGCAGTTGACGTTATTACTGACAGAAGAGGAGCTCCAGCTGAGACCCAGAAATATTTTGGCTTCTTTAAGCTCTGAATTTACAAGTACGTTAATTATCAATATAAGAAGTCCAAAAATATTACATATACAATAAAAATTAACCACTATATATTTATATATAAATACATATTTTATTTAGCCAATATATATTTTATATGTGACTGATTTAATGGTTGATTTTAGTGTACATATGACATTTATTTACAAAATTCTAAACCTTAAATTATAAGTCTTTAACAAAAAAATTCTTCTAGCTAATGTTGGCTAATTAAAAGTTAGTTCCTTATATATTTTCTCATATATATATATATATATATAGTTACATACAAATTGCCTTGCTAGTAGTAGTAGAATCAAGAACCCAGCGCCCATTACTATTGTTTGCCAAGACCACTGCAGAGAACCCAAAATTAAAGATGAAATAGAATAGGATTCATGTGTGAGAAAATTGAAATAATAATGATATATAATATTAGAGGGAGTTATATATATGTTAATTAACCTCGTGAATATTGCTAAAAACAGAACTCAATACATCAACGATGGTCATCTTTTTGGTGAAATGTGTGATTCCAAGAAGACTTTTAAGCTGCTGCAGAGATACAATTACAGCAACTCCAGCCATGAATCCGACAAGTATGGCCTTTGATAGAAAGTCAATGATAAATCCAAGCCTGCAATCGTTTGTTATAATAGTCCATCAGATTTTATTTAGCCACCTACTCCAAATTACTAGCTGTTAAATGATGAGTGTCACATTTAAATATCTTTATGATATTGTTAACAAAATTTAAGTTAATAAGAAGAAGTATATAAATATTTATATTTTTAAAATATTCTCTCATGTAAGAATTTTTTTTGAGTTTGGATAAATGTATATAGACTTTTTTTTGTTTTATGTTAAATTTTTTTTTTCTCTTTTTTCTTTTGAAATTTAAAAAGAATTGAACATTAGATTTTAGGTTATAAAAATTCTGATCATATTATAAAATTATTTTTTTTAAAAATTTAAGCCAATAACAAAAGATATATGGATGATTATATTCTTAATAAATATTATTCCTAAAAAGTCACCATAACGACAAAAAAGATCTTAAATTTTTTTTTTTTTTATTGTTAGATGATAAATTATAAAGTTTAATTTTAGTATGTATTTTTAAAATATAACTAAACAAATTAATCAAACTTTAAACCCAAATATCTTCATAAAAAAAATTAACATCTTATTAATACTTAGGTGACATTTAAATAAATGATATCATATTCCAACAAATGTTATATTTGAATCTTCTACCGTAAACATGATACATTGATACCCCTACTCTACAGCTAGGAATTGAGAAAGGAAGAAAAGTGAAAGATATGTTAACCTTAGAATACCAAGAGCTGCCTGAAAGACACCAGCAAAAAGAGTGGAAGTAAAAGCAAGCTGAAGAAAGAGTTGAGGTTGTGATGTGGCAGACACTCCTTGCGTAAGCATGGATCTTAACACAAGAGAAGTAATAGCTGCTGGACCAATTGCAAGGTCCTTTGAGCTTCCAAGAACAGCATACACAAGTGGGGGAACAAAACTAGAATCTGAAATAAAACATGCAAACCCAACCTATGTTATATTCTCAACTAAATTGAATAGCCCAAACTTCCTAACACATTCATACTTGTCATTTTACCGTGTAAATGGTGTGCGTTAATTTTTTATTTTTTAAAGAAAAGTTTCTCCTCCCTGTAACAATATATATAATTCTATTTTATAGTTGGGTGTATATAGCTTTAATAATTGGATTTAATTTTAATGCACCACTAAAAAAATAGTTTATACGTGTATTCAATAATTATATATGAGCAATGTTATATAACTAAAAAATATTATTATTTTTTGTTAATACATTAACAGTTATAATTTGTACATATATTTACAAAGATATTATACATAAGATGCATATAGTTTATATTTATATTTATTAGAATTTTATATACATGATTTAATATAATATATTCAATTTTTTAGAATTTATAAATATAAATTAATAAAATTTATTTATTAAAAATAATTTAATATTTAGACTAATCAAATAATAACCAAAATTACTAAAATTATTGGCCTCTAAGAATTTCTCATTACATATTGATACATTAATAAAAAAGAAAAAACTATTTGTTCATGCTTGTATGGTAAACTTTCAATGATCTTCAAAACGTGAAATTAATTATATTAGACGATGATTTTATATAATATTTATGTCATTAATGCTTAAAATTATATTCCTAATAATTTTTAATGTGTTCTGAAACTTTTAAGTTATAATTATTTAATTATAAACCCAAGAAATATATATGCACTCACAAAGTCCAAAACTTGGAGGTAAACCTGCAAGCTTAGCATAACTAATCCCCTGATAAAAAAAAAACATCATTGAAGGATAATTAATAAATCAATCATGCTACTACGTATATATTAAAAATCAATTACTAAATTAATTATCGATATAAAATATAAGTAAAATTAAAAAATATATATTAAAAATAAGTTAATAATAATATATATTTATACATAAATATATAATTTTTAATTTAATAGATAATTTTTAGTGTGTACATAATATTTTTGTTAATAAATTTTATAGACAAAATTAAAAGTAAAAGTAATTAAGAATAATAAATTAATGAGTAACTAATTAACCTGAGGGATTGAAAGGCTAGCAATGGTGATACCAGAAATAATGTCAGATTTAAAGAGTTTGAGGCTATATTGAGGGAGCCATTGAAGAATAGGGAACACATACTGAGCAGCAAGGACTATTTTTGTACCAAATGGTTGACCCTTGAATTGTCTCATTGGATCATCAGGGAACAAAGTTTCCTTCAATTTGACCTTGAACTTCTGTAGGCTGCTCTTATGAGGTGGTGCCACAACTGGCGGGTACTGCACGTCCATTCTCACTTCTTCCATGCAATTATTATTATTATTATTAATACTACTACTGCTGCTAGGCTCCATGAAATTATGTTACTATTATTCTACTACTTCTAATTTGACTTGAACATCCTTCTTCAAGCTACCTCATCAATCATGTCACCTTGGATCCCTGTATATATAATGAAGCAAATCACATACATCATTGGAAGGACAACAGTGCAAGAGCGTAACAACCATTAATAATACATAATAATTAAAAAATTATTATATGTATATTAATAAATAATTATTAAATTAGTTATTATGTATTTAAAAATATATATTATTTAATTTATTTTTAATATATATTTTATATTTTATATAAATTAATAATTAATTTTTGTATGTACATATAACATGATCACTTATATTTATATAAAAATAAGAGTGTGTCTCATTGGCTACTTACTCTTTTATGAGTATATGCCTGAAAAAATAAATTAAAATAGTTTTTAAACTAGTGTACAAGCAAAACTTAATTACTTATTACATTCGCTAATTTATGATGATTACTACCAATAACTATATATGAGCATCTTTTCTCTAGTTTATTTTTTTTTTCTGATACTATTTTTTAGTTCAACAATAAATAACTAATTTTCGCAAATTTAATTTTATTTAAGAATTTGTTGGCTAATGAATTACATAGATAAAAGAAGGAATTCGAATTCTAACGCTTATTTAAGTGGATGAGTGAGTTGATCACTCGACCAATCAAGTTAGTTAAATATTTAGACGATTGAAAAATTTTTGGAGAAGGAGACTAAAAATTTTATAATATTTTAATATTTTATATTTAAAATATGTTCATTTCAATTAATTAATTCTAACTTTACACAAATTAAATTAGAATTTTATTCTTATTTTAGTCTTCTTCCACTTTATATCTGAAACTTATTTCAGTTTTTATCTTTCAATCTCAGTTTCTATCTCTCTTCCAAACACTACTTTAAACTCTTAAATAGAGCTCAAATACCAGACAAAAAGATAGCTTGAGAAACAAAAAATAATGAGCATCTAAATATTTAAACTACTTAATTTTATAATTATCATATATAATACACATTAAAAATAAATTTAACAAATATATATTAATACACAAGTAATTTAACGATTTATTTTTTGTGTCTACGTAATATTTTTGAGTTACAAATTTATTGATACGCAAATACAGGCAAATGGTACATGGACATAGACCACACCATATAAATACCGTGCATGACAAGCATGTTCAAGATTTGGACTCACCACCATCGTTGCGTCTCTTAATTCTCATAGTCTTCGTCAAAATTAAATCACCCTCGCATGGTAACATTCTTCAATTTTCTCATTGAAAACTACCAGAATGTTGAGCATCATGGCAATAATAATAATGCGCCCTCCCCGTGTTTTAACGTTATATATATTTTGAACAACAATAATAAGTAATTTGGCTAAGAAAAAGTGGATAGTAGTAGTGGAATGGAAATGTGGGAATAGAAGAAGAGGAAGAGTTGGAGGGGGAAAGAAGGCGTTAAGGGAAGTTTTCGTTTCTTATTTTCTTCGGAGTTAACCACACAAATTTGTCAACTGTGTATGACTAAGAATGAAAAAATGTTTACGTGAACAAGTTTTTCGCTACATTTTCATCACCAAATACTTTGAAGTGAGAGGAGGATCGGAGGTGGGAGGGTTAACATGAGAGGGTGGGAGATATTCGAGGGAGTGTTTTTTTAACGGTTGTATGTATGTATAGAGGTTGTGGATAAAATGAAACCTATAAATGCATCATAACATCGTCCACTTAAGTGTTAAGATAAAAATCATTGATTTCTCTAACAGTGGAGTAATTAATTTAAGAGAAAGTATAGGGAGCTACTCAGATAAAGACGTCTAAAACGTCTTTTTTTAAAAATGATTTTTAATAATTAAAATTTAATATATATAATTAATTAAATTGTATTATTTTTGTCAAAATTAAATTAGATAATTTGATTTGGCCAAAAAATTGGTAAAACAAATCTTAAATCAGTCTAAATTAATATTTTTTTTATAAAAAATAACTAAGATATTTCTATTATATATATTTTTTAAAATTTTGAGAATCATATATCATAACTCTATAACGATAAAGAGAGAAGAGAATGGTTACGATTTAAGATTCTCAAAATTTATATATATATATATATATATATATATATATAATAATAATAATAATAAGAATAAGAGTATTTTAGTTTTTCTTTTATAATAGAGATATTGTAGTCATTTTTATAAAAAAAATATTATTTTAGATCGGTTCAAGGTGTAGTTTACCGATTTTTCGACAAAATCAATTTATCTGATCTAATTTTGACAAAAATAATATAATTTAATTAATTATATATATTAAATTTTAATTACTAAAAAACATCTTTAAAAAAAGAGGTAATGACCAAATCAGTACCCAAAAGATTCAAATGCTGACATTTTGGTACCTCACTATCGTTATTGACAAAATGGTACCTAAATGATTTAAAAAATTGTCAAGCGTGTCCTCGTGCTTGTCGGACCACAGCTCTGGCAAGGACAATGCTGAGTTGGACATCGATTTTTTCTGACAAGATAGGTTTTATTTTAGGTGGAATTTGTTATTAAATAAATTATAGACTTAGCTGAAAATAAACCTAATTGAAATTGATTTTGTCCTAAATCAAATGGATTTGTTCTAAGCCTTAATTACCAATCGTTGTTACTAGTTATTGACTTACTGTGACTTAGTGTTTCACTATGAGTAAAACTGAAAGGTCACGTAGAGAGGGAGAGATGTTGCTCTGGAAGCTTGGCGCGAAGAAGGACGAAACGACGTGAGAGATATTGTGGAATCTGGAGCTTCAAGCGTAAGGGTTTACTTCTGGCATCATTGCATCTCCATTATTCACTAGGAACAACCCTACGAAGAGGTAGGTTTTGCTTCATTCCATCTTTTCGTTTATGTTGCCTTTGTGGACTACCTTATGATCATTTTGATTGTGCCATTTTTGTTTTTGTTTCTTGCGCTTGTAACTTCTTGATTAATTATTGTATCTTCTCTCTACTATTTTTTAGATGGATCATCTAGTTATGTTTGTATATCATCACATGAATTCCTTAAAAAGGGGTGGAGACGGTAACGTGATATACGACGGGAGTTTAGTAACTGAGATACATGGTGTGAATATGGAGACATGCAATTTATTTTTTGTTGAGGGCTAATTTCTAGACTTGGGTTACCCTGGATATAATGAAGTGTATTGGCTAGAATCTGGCTTAGACTTAGCTAAGAGTCTAAGAGTACTTAGGAGGGATGCTGAAGTGATGAGGATGTGTGAGAGTGCGATGAAGAATGACAACACTGTCCATCTTTATTTTGATCACCCTATTGATGCCAACCCTGAAATTATTAATGAAGATGTGGTGTTTGATGGTAGCAGTGAGAGTATGTTTGAAATCAATCCACCGTTGATAATGTGAACAAAGTTGAAGTGAGTAATAAGGTAGATGGTCAGATTAATGAGAGAGAGAATGAAGTTGTGAATGAGACCATTGTTGAGGTTAAAGAGTTGAATAAGACTTTGAGTGTTGTTCTGAACGAGATTGTGAACGAAATTGTGAATGAGGCCACTGTCGAGGTTAATGAGTTGAATAAAGGTGAGAGTGGTGTTATGAATGAAGGTGTGAATTATGGGAATGGGGATAAAGACACTGAAATTGTAACAACTCTGATTTTCGAGTACATGAGATCTTTTCTGAAAGTACGGATTTCTCCGGAAGATCAATAAAGGGAACACCTCTGATATATCATCAAGCATCTCAATCTTCATTGTCATTATGTCATCCTTAAGCTAGAACATCTTCTGAGGCAAGCTCAATAACGCAGTCACGAAGAGCCTAGTTTTTGAACCGTATCGGTTAGCAGTTTTGATTCTGATTTTCGTAAATAGTCTCTGTTTGACGAACCGGATTCGATTTATGAGAGGAGAGAGATAATAATATAATATTATCATTATATTAGTATTAGAAAATTCTTGAATGATATTATAAGGTTACCTGGTCTGTTTTAGTTAAAAACAGAAAATCGGTTTAACCGGGTTTACGGTTTACTGGTGCAGCTTAGCACCAGCACTCTCTGATGACTTTAGCAATGCTAAGGTCTCATTATACATGTTTTACTCTCACAATAAATATGTTACTAGTGTCATTTATGTTAGTAGCTCAGAAAATAATTTTTAGAGATGTTTTTATGAGTGTTCCGATACATCTAGTTTTAGTAGTTGTACACTAGAGATATTTTGATATTATTTTAATCCACCTCCAAGCCAACCAATCACAACTCACCTTACACCCCCAAGACCTCCAAGGCTGTCTCATTTCATCATTTTGGCCGAAAATAACAAGAGAGAAAAGAGAGAAACTTTCATGAACACTTAAATCTTCAAATCTTGATTTCTTCTGAACTAAAACTCAAATCAAAACTCCGACTTCACCAAAATGATCCTCTCTTATTTCTCTACATAACCATGTAACTTATCAAGGATGGAAATAAGGTGAGATGGCTGTCTCCCTCCCTTTTCAATTCGGTTTTCAAGGAAACATGCTTAAACAAGTGTTTTCTTGATGTTCTTCCTTAGATCTCTTGTTTAGCTTGACTTGTGGGCCAAAGATCTTTGATTTCCTGCACGTTTAAGGTGAGGATAACCTTCCTAAGATGCTGCTGAAGTTTGTTTAGTTGATGATTTAGAGTTTTAAAGTTGTTCTTGATGTGTTTTAGGAGGAAAAAGTGCTTTAGGAACACTTCAAAGAGTAACCAGATTTGGAGCAGCAAATCAAGGTAGGGTTTGACGAATTTAATCTTGATTGATTGTGTTTGAGTTGTGTGATTATGATATGGTTTGGCTGTGCTTGAAATTGATGATTTATATGAGTGATTCTTGTTAAAATTTTGGTGAAAATTTGATGAAATTTGATGATATTCAAGCTATGAAACATGTCCTTGAGTGCAGCTGGAAAAACAAAATCCTAGAGCTTAAATTGAGGTTAAATTTGTGTTGAAATCATGTGGAAAAGATGGGGTTTTAGTAGCTGAGAATTTATTTTGAATTTTGGTAAAAATCGGTTGCTGAAAAGACTGAAAAACGGGTAAAAACAGAGAAAGAATCTGAAGAATATACGAAGAACATGAAGAACACTTTGAATATGGTGAAGAACATTGAAGAACACCTTTTAGATCTTAGAAAGGGCAAGGAAGTAAATATTTTGGTGTTTGAGGGGTTATTTTGTAATTTCTGAAAGTTAGGGTGGTTAAAGTAGAAATATTAAAAGTTACGGGTGGTAAAAAGTGAATTTATAAAGTAAAAGGTTAAAGGAAGGTAATTTTCAAAAATATATTAATAAAATAATAAATAATAATAAAATATTAAATAATAATATTTAATTAAAAATAATTTTTTAATAAAAATAATAAAATAATACAGAAAAAGCAGTTTTCTATAAAAGCTTTAGAAATATAACTTTAAGTGTAGAATCTCATAATTACCTTCATAAAATACTTAGGGAGTGATAATAACATATTAGTGAGGCAAAGATAAAGGAAAGATAAAAATTTAAAGAAAAGATAAAAACCAAAGAAAAAGTCTGTAAAATTTTAACGACAGAAAAACAGACAGAGACTAGTAAACGAACTTGGGCAACTTAGTTAGTACTTGAGTTGCGACTAGGGTTAGGTATTATATGAAAAGTTAAACTGTTTCAGTATAGACTTAATGAACCTATACTTGGGACAGGCTAACTATTCATACCGAAATTTACATAAGCTTTAAATACTAACGTTAAACAGAGAAATCAGAGTAGATGACCTATTAAGAGGTCATTTGTTGCCTTAAGGAAACTCTAGAATTATTTGTTTGATGATCTGCTGCGTGAAGGCAGTCAGATAGATAGTGGTACGACCACAGAACGTTTTCCAGTGCTACACAGCTATTGAGAGCTATACCTACAACTGATAACCTGGGATCACTTGCAGAGGATATTATTTCATACACGGCTGGAATGCCGTCACCTGTAAGGCAAAGTTTGCTTAAAGAGGATATGACGCACAGTTAGTGAGAACTGTACCTATGTTGACTGGAAAACCATACCCGTTTCAGCTGCTTTGGGTTACGTCGGGAGTGGGTAGAAACCGACAAATGAGCTCATTACCTGCGCTAGGGCCAGACATGCATCATACTTGGTTGTGCATTTTCTCTATTATGATTGTTGCATGAATGTATGCTTTCTTTGTTTGTATTTTATTCTCTGTGTCTATGTTCGTGTTATTTTCTTGTATTCTTTTGTTTGTATTCTGCTATATGTTTTTTCTATCTTCTCTATTTATCTGTATCTTCTATTTACTGCTTTTCTGTATTATGCTATTTATCTGCTAAACAACACAAAATTAATGAACTTAACTAATAACCCTGGCCCTACTAAGAACTCCCCAATTCTTATCCCTTCTCTCTCCCTTCCCCCTTCAGATGGAAGCATGAGCTCCCTTCAGTAGTTCGCTGACGACTGTTTGCAAAAAGAATTCCGCTCTAGGTAGTCTTCTGAGTATAGGATGAATATCGTTCTCTGTCTATGTATATACTATGAGTCCAGCCAATGTCTACACCCCGTTTGTACGTGAACTTTAATCTAAATCCTGTGTACGAGACTCCTATTGTGTGGCTACTTGATGAGGTACTAGAGAGACGTCTTATAGCAATGTCTGATCGTACAGAGGAGTAGCAGATGATGTTCTACCTTTTGATGACGTTTCACCTGACTTGAGTTTTGAAGACCTAGAATGTATTTTACCTCGCTTTAGAAGTTCAGAGGGACTAGGTGAGTATAGAGTCTAGGCTAGCCTAGGTGCCAGCTTAGGGACCTCTTGAACAGGTCAGGACCTGAGATGTTGTATGTATGTATATGTATATAGTTATTATCTAGCTATATCTAGGGGTGTTCTAACTAAAGGTCTATATTCTAATAAAGGCTGGATAACTAAATGTTGCTAGCTACTTGTGATGTATTTATGTGTGGTTGCTTATAACTGTTTTATCTGTTATCAGTTGTGAGTTGATTATGAATGATTCTGTCTATTAATCCAAACATTTTAAAAAAAAAATATACCTCGCAAATTAACTACGCTTTTAACAACGAATCAGGCTCATATGATAAATAATAGATAATAATTAGGAAGACAAATTGGTAGCGCTCAGTTTCCGGTATGATCTAGACATATTGAAAATTGGGTCGTTACAATTTGGTATCAGAGCAGTTCGTTCCCAATAGAGCCTGGGGAGTGGACTGACTATGCTTCATTGCATACTCTGTTGTGTGTCTCATGCGTATAGGATATCCCAGTGATATATGTTGCATGATTGTTTCTGTGTTTTCATTTTGGGAATGTTCACACTTGACTTGAAGTGTTAAGAATGATCACCTTAACAATGATTGTTTGGTGTGAACAGGACTACAATGGGTTCACGGAGATGAGGCGTACGGGAAGGAATTCCTAATGTTAACTACGAGAGGGAACAGGAAACGTTTATGGCTACCATGAACAACGTGACTGAAGTAGTGCGTGAAGCTGCTGTAGCAGCGGCTAGGGCTGTTGAACGTCTCGGAGTGAGAAATGGGAATGAGAATGAATACGGAGAAGATAATGGGAATGATGAGAATAACTTAGGGCATCCTGAAAGACCCATGACCCTTGCGACCTTTCTGAAGGTTAATCCGCCTAAGTTCAAGGGTACACTCGTTGCGGCTGACGTTGATAACTAGTTTCGAGGTATTGAACGATCACTGAGAGCGCAGCATGTTCCGAAAGGACAACACGTGGAGTTTGCTACTTATATGCTCGAGGGAGAAGTTGAGTACTGGTGGCAGGGGATACAGCGACTACTACAACAGAATGAAAATGACATTCCTTGGGATACCTTTAGGGATGAATTTTATAAAAACTATTTTCTGAGAGCAGCACGTGATGCTAAGGAGATGGAGCTTATGCAGTTGAAACAAGGGGATATGACTATTGCTGAGTATGCCCGTAAGTTCGATGACTTGTGCCGTTTCTCCAAGATTTGTCAAGGGAACCTAGCAGACTTTGAGGAATGGAAGTGTTTAAAGTTTGAAGGAGGACTCCGAGAAGAATTGATGAATTCTGTTGTTCTGCTAGAGATACAAAATTTTGCTGAACTAGTGAATAAAAGTAAACTAGTGGAAGAATATTCAAAGAAGGTGGCGATAGCTCGAACAAGTCGTAGGAGGGATTCACAAAGAGACTTTGTTCAGAATTTAGCCCTTCAAGGTCGCAACTTTAAAGCCATTGGTCAATTCCAGCGTTGGAATGGAAACCACCGAGATGTCAGCCTTCTAACTCGCAATAATGGAGTGACAATAATCGTGACATTGAACAAGGACATGAGAGTCAACCTCACCAAGCTCAAAGTGGTATAGTATGCCCAACTTGTGGAAATCATCATGGTAGTAGGCTTTGCTAGTTCAGAACAGGTTTATGTTACTACTGTAATAAGGAAGGACATCGGGCAAGAGACTGTCAAAAAAGAATGGTAGATGAGTCCGCTGGCAATACTATAAAATTTGGATCTATCGCTTGAGGTAAAGTAAGGCAAGGCAATGGTAAACGAGCCCATCAGGCTTACATAAACCCTGCATGTAAGTAATGCGGAAAAGAGCATAGTAACAGGTCTTGCCAGTTTGGATCACCTAACTGCTATGCTTGTGGAGAACTTGGACACATTGCCAAGGATTGTCCGAAGGGATTTACTCGAAATCCAGTCAGAACCTAACAACAAGGACGAGTGTTTGCTATCACTATTGACGATGTTGTGCAATCAGAAGCCCTGATCTAAGGTCAGTGTTATATCAAAAATCGATTTCTAACTGTACTGTATGATTCGGGTGCATCGCATTCCTTTATTTCTTTAACTGTGGCTCGTAAGTTGGGACTAGATTTCTCTGAATTGAACTTTGATCTAATTGTCCATACACCTGCATCCCAAAATACTTTGACCAGTTTAGTGTGCCTGCAAGTACCATTTGCTATTAGGAACAGGACTTTTATACATGATCTAATCTATTTGCCTCTATGTGGTTTAGAAGTTATTCTAGGATTAGATTGGTTATCTAAGTATCATGCTTTCCTTGATTATTTTAAAAGAACTGCTGTTATTCCATCTGATAGTCTATGTACTAAACCATTTTTGTCCCACACCTTATATCTAAATTCTGTAAGAGTTACCTTAGACGGGAGTGATTGTGAGGGGTACGTTTTGTTAGCGGCTAGCTCGAATGATAGTGAATTAAGCTTAGAACGAATCCGAATGGTGAAAGAATTTTCTGATATTTTCTTGGATGACATACCTGAGTTTCCTCCTCAGCGAGAGATAGAATTCAGCATTGATCTAGTACCTAGAACCGGACTGATTTCCATAGCACCGTACCGGATGTCACCATTGCTTGCAGAGCTGAAGAAACTGTGAGACAGGATCGTAGTGGCCTATGGAGGTACAAGAATAGAATTTGTGTGCCTAACTCTGGAGAATTACCACAAAAGATTCTTACTGAAGCTCACCAAAGTAGATTTTCTATGCATCCTGGAGTGACAAAGATGTATCAAGATTTGAAACAAATGTTCTGGTGGCCGGGCTTAAAGAAAGAAGTAGCTGATTATGTGTCAAAATGTTTAACCTGCCAGAAGGTGAAGGTGGAACATCAGAAGCCGTCAGGAACCCTGCAACCCTTAGAAATACCACAATGGAAATGGGAGCAGATCACCATGGATTTTATCACGAGATTGCCAAGAACCTCAATAGGACGTGATGCCATTTGGGTGATTGTGGACAGGTTGACAAAATCGGCGTGCTTCTTTCCGATTCGAGTTGACTATACTTTAGAAAGGTTGGAACGAATATATATATTCAAGAAATCATACGACCGCACGGGATACCTTCGTAAATTGTCTCAGATTGAGTTTCGAGGTTTACGACTAGATTCTGGGGAGCTTTTCAGAGAGCGTTGGAAACAAAATTGCACACGAGTATAGCATACCATCCTCAGATAGACGGACAATCAGAGCAGACAATCCAGATGTTAGAAGACATGTTACGATCATGTATGATAGACAACCAAAGCAGCTGGGATAAGTATTTGCTGTTGGTCGAATTTGTCTACAACAACAGTTGCCAATAAAGTATCGGGATGACACCATATGAAGCTCTCTATGGAAGAAGATGTCGGACACCATTGTGTTGGAATGACGATGGAGAAGCTAGTGTCTTAGGTCCAGACTTAGTGTAAGAAACTACTGAGAAGATAAAGGAGATTCGTCGGAAGATCCAGACAGCACGAAGCCGTCAAAAGAGCTATGCCGATAATAGACGTAGACCCTTAGAGTTTAGTGAGGGAAACCATGTCTTTCTAAAAGTAACCCCGACTACTGGAATAAGTAGAGCTCTTAAGATTAAAAAGATTAACCCTCGATACATAGGACCTTTCCAAATACTTAAAAGAGTCGGTCCAGTAGCTTATCAAGTAGCCCTTCCTCCAAACCTGTTAAACCTTCATCATGTTTTTCATATCTCGCAACTTAAGAAATATATTCCTGATGAGAATCACGTTTTACAACCAGAAACAGTACAGTTATGAAATGATTTGACATATCAAGCATCACCAGTTCAGATCATAGAAAGAAGTGATAAGCAGCTAAGAGGCAAGACTGTTCGCTTAGTCAAAGTAGCATGGGAACCAAGAGAAGAAGAAGAGCACACTTGGGAACTGGAAGATAAGATGAAAGCTGATTACCTGCATCTATTCCTAGGTAACTGAAATTTTGAGGGCAAAATTTTCTTTTAGGAGGGAGGAATGTAACAACCCTGATTTTCAAGTACATGAGATCTTTTCTGAAAGTACGGATTTCTCTGGAAGATCAGTAAAGGGAACACCTCTGATATATCATCAAGCATCTCAATCCTCATTGTCATTATGTCATCCTTAAGCTAGAACCTCTTCTGAGGCAAGCTTGATAACGCAGTCACGAAGAACCTAGTTTTTGAACCGTATCGGTTGGCAATTTTGATTCTGATTTTCGTAAATAGTCTCTGTTTGATGAACCGGACTCGATTCATGAGAGGAGAGAGATAATAGTATAATATTATCATTATATTAGTATTAGAAAATTTTTGAATGATATTATAAGGTTACTTGGTCTGTTTTAGTTAAAAACAGAAAATTGGTTTAACCGGGTTTACGGTTTACTGGTGCAGCTTAGCACCAACACTCTCTGATGACTTTAGCAATGCTAAGGCCTCATTATACATGTTTTACTCTCACAATAAATACGTTACTAGTGTCATTTATGCTAGTAGCTCAGAAAATAATTTTTAGAGATATTTTACGAGTGTTCCGATACATCTAGTTTTAATAGTTGTACACCAGAGATATTTTAATATTATTTTAATCCACCTCCAAGCCAACCAATCACAACTCACCTTACACCCCCAAGACCTCCAAGGCTGTCTCATTTCATCATTTTGGCCGAAAATAACAAGAGAGAAAAGAGAGAAACTTTCATGAACACTTAAATATTCAAAGCTTGATTTCTTCTGAACTAAAACTCAAATCAAAACTTCGATTTCACCAAAATGACCCTCTCTTCTTTCTCTACATAACCATGTAACTTATCAAGGATGGAAATAAGGTGATATGGCTGTCTCCCTCCCTTTTCAATTCGGTTTTCAAGGAAACATGCTTAAACAAGTGTTTTCTTGATGTTCTTCCTTAGATCTCTTGTTTAGCTTGACTTTTGGGCCAAAGATCTTTGATTTCCTGCATGTTTAAGGTGAAGATAACCTTTCTAAGATGCTGCTAAAGTTCGTTTAGTTGATGGTTTAGAGTTTTAAAGTTGTTCTTGATGTGTTTTAGGAGGAAAAAGTGCTTTAGGAACACTTCAAAGAGTAACCGGATTTGGAGCAGCAAATCAAGGTAGGATTTGACGAATTTAATCTTAATTTATTGTGTTTGAGTTGTGTGATTATAATATGGTTTGGCTGTGGTTGAAATTGATGATTTATATGAGTGATTCATGTTTAAATTTTGGTGAAAATTTGATAAAATTTGATGATATTCAAGCTATGAAACATGTCCTTGAGTGCAGCTGGAAAAACAAAACCCTAGAGCTTAAATTGAGGTTCAATTTGTGTTGAAATCATGTGGAAAAGATGGGGTTTTAGTGGCTGGGAATTTATTTTGAATTTTGGTAAAAATCGGTTGCTGAAAAGACTGAAAAACGGGTAAAAACAGAGAAAGAATCTGAAGAATATACGAAGAACACGAAGAACACTTTGAGTGTGGTGAAGAACATTGAAGAACACCTTTTAGATCTTAGAAAGGGCAAGGAAGTAAATATTTTGGTGTTTGAGGGGTTATTTTGTAATTTCTAAAAGTTAGGGTGGTTAAAGTAGAAATATTAAAAGTTACGGGTGGTACAAAGTGAATTTATAAAGTAAAAGGTTAAAGGAAGGTAATTTTCGAAAATATATTAATAAAATAATAAATAATAATAAAATATTAAATAATAATATTTAATTAAAAATAATTTTTTAATAAAAATAATAAAATAATACAGAAAAAGCAGTTTTCTGTAAAAGCTTTAGAAAGACAACTTTAAGTGTAGAATCTCATAATTACCTTCATAAAACACTTAGGGAGTGGTAATAACATGTTAGTGAGGCAAAGATAAAGGAAAGACAAAAAGTTAAAGAAAAGATAAAAACCAAAGAAAAAGTTTGTAAAATTTTAACGACAGAAAAACAGACAGAGACTAGTGAACGAACTAGGGCAACTTAGTTAGTACTTGAGTTGCGACTAGGGTTAGGTATTATATGAAAGTTAAACTGTTTCGGTATAGACTTAATGAACCTATACTTGGGACAGGCTAACTATTCATACCGAAATTTACATAAGCTTTAAATACTAACGTTAAACAGAGAAATCAGAGTAGATGACCTATTGAGAGGTCATTTGTTGCCTTAAGGCAACTCTAGAATTATTTGTTTGATGATCTGCTACGTGAAGGCAGTCAGATAGATAGTGGTACGACCACAGAACGTTTTCCAGTGCTACACAGCTATTGAGAGCTATACCTACAACTGATAACCTTGGATCACTTGCAGAGGATATTATTTCATACACGGCTGGAATGCCGTCACCTGTAAGGCAAAGTTTGATTAAAGAGGATATGACGCACAGTTAGTGAGAACTGTACCTATGCTGACTGGAAAACCATACCCGTTTCAGCTGCTTTGGGTTACGTCGGGAGCGGGTAGAAACCGACAAATGAGCTCATTACCTGCGCTAGGGCTAGACATGCATCATACTTGGTTGTGCATTTTCTCTATTATGATTGTTGCATGAATGTATGCTTTCTTTATTTGTATTCTATTCTCTGTGTCTGTGTTCGTGTTATTTTCTTGTATTCTTTTGTTTGTATTCTGCTATATGTTTTCTCTATCTTCTCTATTTATCTGTATCTTCTATTTACTGCTTTTCTGTATTCTACTATTTATCTGCTAAACAACACAAAATTAATGAACTTAACTAATAACCCCGACCCTACTAAGAACTACCCAATTCTTACCCCTTCTCTCTCCCTTCCCCCTTCAGATGGAAGCATGAGCTCCCTTCCGTAGTTCGCTGACGATCATTTGCAAAAAAAATTCCGCTCTAGGTAGTCTTCTGAGTATAGGATGAATATCATTCTCTGTTTATGTATATACTATGAGACCAGCCAATGTCTACACCCCGTTTGTACGTGAACTTTAATCTAAATCCTGTGTACGAGACTCCTATTGTGTGGCTACTTGATGAGGTACCAGAGAGACGTCCTATAGCAATGTCTGATCGTGCAGAGGAGTAGCAGATGACGTTCTACCTTTTGATGACGTTCCACCTGACTTGAGTTTTGAAGACCTAGAACGTATTTTCCCTCGCTTTAGAAGTTTAGAGGGACTAGGTGAGTATAGAGTCTAGGCTAGCCTAGGTGCCAGCTTAGGGACCTCTTGAACAGGTCAGGATCTGGGATGTTGTATGTATGTATATGTATATAGTTATTATCTAGCTATATCTAGGGGTGTTCTAACTAAAGGTCTATATTCTAATAAAGGCTGGATAACTGAATTTTGCTAGCTACTTGTGATGTATTTATGTGTGGTTGCTTATAACTATTTTATCTGTTATTAGTTGTGAGTTAATTATGAATGATTCTGTCTATTAATCCAAACATTTTAAAAAAAAAAATATACCTCACAAATTAACTACGCTTTTAACAACAAATCAGGCTCATATGATAAATAATAGATAATAATTAGGAAAACAAATTGGTAGCGCTCGGTTTCTGGTATGATCTAGACATATTGAAAATTGGATCGTTACAGAAATAGCATCAGCTCTAGAGAAGGGTGTTAAGAAGGTTAGAAAGAGGCATCCAAGACCACCACCAAGTGGTTTATCCCAAAAAAGAAGAGCTGGTGAAACTGGACAACTTGAGGGTGATCATGGAGAAGTTGAGACAGTAAATGAATCCACACATGAGACTAATACTGATTATGCAAATGAAGGTGCTAATTTTGGAACTCTAATTGTGGATGATTTGAGGCCAGACGAAGCAATTACAGAAAATGCAATAGGTAAATCTTTTATTTCTGTTTACTTAGGGCATATCTCAATAAACATTGCACCATTGCTTACCTATGTTAACTGATTTTGTAATAGATAATGTTACACAAACAAAGGAGAAGACAAATACAAGAAAAAATCATCAACGACCACAACCGTTAGGACAGAGAATTGTACCTGGAAAGGATGATGAAGCACCAAGGGTAGAGGTGCCTAACCCGAATAGAGAAGATGGAGATAATGGACCTGAGATGTATCAATACGAGTCTGAAGAACTATGTAGCCCACCTGAATCTGATGATGAATAGGAACCTGTATTTTCTCAACATAACCCCAATACACCATATGAAAAAATTACTCTGGAGTTGAACATGGAATTTGAGACCATGGACCACTTCAAAGCAGCAATGCAGAAGTACAACATACAAATTAGAAGACAGGTAGTCTATCTTAGGAACGAGAAGAAGAGGTGCATGGTGATTTGCTATGACCCTGACTGCCCTTGGTTGTGTTACTGTGCCAGGACCAACTATCCAACCTCATTCCAGATTAAAACATTTGTAGACAAACATACGTATCCGAGAAGCAACAAGAGTAAGTCAGTAACATGTGTTTGGGTTGCTGAAGAGTTGGTGCCGAAGCTCAGAATCTATCCCAACATGTTATAGAGGGAGGCACAGGAGTGGTTTAAGGTGGAGTATGATATTTCGGTTAATGAAAGGATGATGTATAGGGATATGGACAAGGCCAAAGATGTCATTGAAGGCACAGAGAAGGATCAATACCTAAGGCTTAGAGACTATCTGTACGAAATAATGAAGGCTAATCCTGGGTCAGGAGCAAACATGGGGACTACTCCACAGTCGGAAGGGGCCAAGGTTTAGGAACTTGTATATTTGTTTGGCTGCTTGCAAGAATGGATTCAAAGCAGGGTGTAGACCCTTTATCACATTGGATGGGACATTTTTAAAAGGTTACTTTGGAGGAAAATTATTAACAACCGTTGGTCAAGATGCGAACAACCAACTGTTCCCAATTGCATACGGGGTTGTGGATGCTGAAACTAGGAAAAATTGGAGATTCTTTCTTGAAGAGTTACATACTGACATATGGGACTATAATGAGAATGAGTGGGTTTTTATGTCTGACCAGCAGAAGGTGATATGCACTATGACCCTATTTTTGTATTGTTATATTCTTCTTTATATTATTGCATGAATATCTTAACCCTTATCGAGGCTAACCTTCAATGCAGGAATTAATACCAGCATTACAGGATGTGATGTCGGGTGTCAAGCACAAATTTTGTTGTATGCATATGTGGAGAAACCTGAACAAGAGATGGAAGGATAAATAACTTAAGGGCGCATTTTGGCAATGTGCAAAAGTAACTACTGATCAAGAGTTCAATGATGCAATGTCTAGTGTGAAATGGATCAATAAACAAGCGTGAGAGTATTTGTTAAATTTTGAGCAAGAGCAATGGTCGAGATCAAGATTTTCAAAGTGGCCCAAGGTAGATAATTTGACAAGCAATAACTGTCAGTCATTTAATTCAATAATTGTGGGTCTATGAGGGAAGAGTATTTTGACAATGTTTGAGAAGCTCAGGTTCTATATCATGAAGACAATGGCTACTCTCAAGGACGCACTGATGGCTTACACTGGACAGCTAGCCCCTGTACAAGTCAGTAGGCTAGAGAAGGAGAAAAGACAAGCTAACTATTGGGAAGCACAATAGTGTAGTGATGATGAGCACAACCAATTGAAGTTAGAAAGTGACAACATAAAGTGAAAGTGAATACACGAGAGAAAACATGTTCATGCACAAAATGGTAGCTGACTGGACTACCATGCTGTCATGGGATTGCAGCAATCTAGAAAAAGAATGAGAAGCCTGAAGATTATGTTCATCACAAGCTCACCATTGAGGCATACAATAGGACTTACCAGTTTCACATTAACAGTATACCGAGTCAAGAGTATTGGGAGCATCATGAAGGGTTGCCATGTCTACCTCCTCCATACAAGAGCCTATTGGCAGACCTACAAAGAAGAGGAAAAAGGACAACACTGAGGAATGTTCTGGGAGCCAGTACAATGCCAAGAGAAAATATGGACAAATAACATGTCAAACCTGCAATAGAATCAATCAAACAAAATCTTTAATTAATATCTATTTACAAAATATGATTGAACTATTTCTGTCTATGTAAATGCTAATTTACTTTATTCATTGTCTCAATGCAAGGCTGGACATAATAGTAGAACTTGTCCTGAGAGACCAACTGGAACAGCAACTAAAGAACAAGACATTGATGAGGAAGAAGGTAGAGAGCAAAAAGCAAAGTGGGAGGAGATCATGGAGGCTACACATGCTGCACATATTGCAGATGAGGAGGAACTCACTCAAAATCATCCACAAAGTCAACTTGATCAGGTAAACAATGCAATTTATCTTACCTTGTTGTTCACAAAGTATTGGATCTGAACCTATAAGTCCTTTTTTTAACTAATGGCCAAACTGATCCAGAATACTATGAATGATGGGAACACTACAACAAATGCAGCACCTCCTAAAGCAGACACTATACCAGCAGGATCCACCTTGATTAGACTAGCAACTAGCTCAGAACTAGCACCTCCAGTGACCACAAGGCCAACAACACCAACACTATGAAGGAGAGGCAGACCTACTTTTGTAAGGGGCAACCCAGTTCTGCCAAGAGGAAGAGGCAGCACCACTCGAAGAGGATTGGCAGCCACCTCAACCACACCTCCAATTTCCATACAAAATACAACAGCTACACCACCATCCCCTGCTCAACCTAGGGTTGTCAAGCCTCCTGTTGGGTCTAAATCTCAAATTTCAGCCTCACCATCGAGTGCTGTAGTCCCATGTAGTGGGTCTGGGTCAATGACACAATGTCCAATAGTTAGGCTCACTCTTTAAGCCCAACCTTCAGCTCCATTTAGGCCACCAATTGTGACTAGAAAAATGTCAGCAGCAAGCCTAGCCACCCAGAGCAGCTTCACAGGCTTCATGCCCATCCCATTTTGAAGAGGAAAAACCCATCTAGACCACCACCATCAAAGCCATCCACTAATGAGAAAAAGTGATATGAGAATCTTAGGTTTTCATTTTGATGTTAAGTCCATTATTGGTTTGAATTAGTTATTATGAACTTAAGTGCCATTATGGCATGTTATTGCTAATCTAGTTTTTTGTGGTTTGTTAGTATCATTTTGGGTCTGTAGTAGTTAATATGAACATAAGTGTCATTATGACATCTTAGTGCTATCCTAGTCTTTTATGGCTTATTAGTGTTATTTTTGGTCCGAAGTATGTTACTCTTAACAGTTATGGGTTATAATTTCATGTTATGCTACTGGTATTTTATTCAGCTTTTGTTGCTACATCTATTTTTAAATGTTTACTGACGGAGAAAAAATGTCAGTAAAGATTTTCACAAAAATATCGTGTTGCAAGTATAGTTCTAAACCGACAATTAAACCTCAATCAACGTTTAAATTGTTTGTCACTTAAGCAAACCCAATAAAATTAACCGAAGTATTTAAACCTCAGGCCGTCTCTCAAGGAATTGCAGGGAAGTGTATTTATTATTGGTTATGAAAAAGCATATTTTTGGGTTTTGTAATAAGAAACAAGAAAGTAAAATGGCGAGAAAATAAATTAATAACTAAGAAAGCTCTTAGCAAGGAAAGAGAATTAGAAGTCCTATCCTCATTATCATCGTCAATTGTGATGGTAAATATGAATTGTCTTCACTTAGTTAACCTCTAACCAATGGAGGAAGGTCAAGTGCATACAATCAACTTGAGTTCACAAGTCCTAGTCAACTCATGGTGAGAGACTAACTTTGGTGAAGTTCAAGCTAATCGACAATCTTCAATCACCAATCAACAAAAGACTTTTGATAACTCAAGAGTCTCTAAATAATCAATCCAAGTCAAGAACATAAAAATCTAAATTAAAATTCACCCAAACATTTTATCAAACACTTGGGAGGTACAAAATAAAAGCATAAAAAAGTAATAAGAGAATGTAAAATCTAAAACCAACAATTGCAAAGAATCAATTATAACAAATGAAGAAAGAAGCAATCATAAACATGAAAACATAACTTGCATTAAAAAAGAAATTGAATCTAACATGAAACGTTCATAAATTAAATAGGGAAAATAAAGACGTCAACAAGAGAAAATAAACTAAGATGCTGGAATAATAGAATGTAGAAGAGAAACTAAATTAAAACAAGACAGAAATCGGAATTGGAGAAGAAATAAAACTAAAAACCCTAAAACCTAGAGAGAGGAGAGATCCTCTCTCTCTAGAAACCTACATCTAAACCTCAAGTGTATGAATGAGAAGTGAATGATTGATTCCCCCTTTTCAGCTTCACTCTGCAGCCTCTAATCAGTATTTTCGGGCCTGAAACTGGGTCAAAAGCAGCCTAGAAATTGCCCACAGCAAATTCTGTTAAATGCAGCACGTGACGCTCGTCACGCGAACGTGACAGCCACGCGTGCGCGTCATTTGTCGAATGCACTAATCACGCGTACGCATCGTCCATGCATGCGCGTCACTTCCAGATTCTCAAAACTTCAATTTCTTGTGTTCTTTCCACTTTTTCCTGCTTTTTTTCCATCCTTTAAGTCATTCCTGCCCTGGAAAACCTGACATCACTTAACAAACATATCACGGCATCGAATGGTAATAAGAGAGGATTAAAATTAGCAAATTTAAGGCCAAAGAAGTATGTTTTCAATCATAGCACAAAATTAGGAAGGAAAATGTAAAATATGCGAATTATATGCATAAGTGTGAGAATAATGAATAAAATCCACTCAATTCAATACAAAATAAACCATAAAATAATGGTTTATCAATCTCCCCACACTTAAACATTAGCATGTCCTCATGTTAAGCTCAAGAGAAGCTATAGAGGAAGTGAAGAGGAATGATAGAATTTATGAAATGCAACCTATCTATATGAATGCAACTAAATACGAAATGCTTTTACCCACTTGGTTAAAAGTAAATAAATATTTCAAGAACAAATATGAACTGGATCTCACTAATTCAAATCACAAAATTAAGTACAAGTAGACTTACAAAAAGAAAGCTCGTGAAAGCCGGGAACAAAGAATCGAGCATCGAACCCTCACTGAAAGTGTATACACTCTAAGAACTCAAGTGTTTAAGGTTCGATCCTCTCAATTTTCTATCTTGCTTTCTAAGGCTTGCTCTTCTTCTACCAATCAACAAAAATTTAATGCACGAGTACACATATCAAGAGGTCTTTTCAAGGGTTGTAATGGGGTTAGGGTCAAGGTAGGATTGTATTTGGTTAAGTGGACTAAAATCTGAATCCTCGATTAACCTAGACTTCCCACCTAACTTAAGACAATCCATGTAATCAGAATATAAAATGTAACTACCCATTAACTATGTTTTGTCACATATTCATGCATCCGAATTTGAGTACAACTCATATGCATTGCTACTACCATTTACTTTGGGGCATTTTGTCCCCTTTTTATTATTTGCTCTTTTTTTCGCTTTTTCTCTTCTTTTTTTTCTTTTTCTTCTTATTTTTCTTTTGTTTTGTTTTTCTCAATGCATATGATTAAGGTATTGAATGCATGAACATGTCCTCAACATTCTTTTCACATTTTCACAAAAAAGTCTAACATACTCAATTTCCAAACCAAATATTGCCAAACCCAACTTCCCCACACTTAAATCATGAATACTTTCACTAGTCTAAGCTAACTGATAAACCCATATTTTATGATATATTTTGTGCCTAATTTAAGTGATTTATTCAATCCTTCACTCACTTATTCATGTTAATGGCATCGTTTTACTTTCCCTTCCTTATTATGTGAGATATGTGAAAAACATGTTTCCTATGCTTTAAGAATAATTATTTTAATTACCCTTTATTACCATTCAATGCCGTGATTTGTGTGTTGAGTAGTTTCAGATATTCTAAGGCAGGAATGACTTAAAGGATGGAAAGAAAACATACAAAAATGGAAGGAAAGCACAAAATAGAGTTTTTGAAGAAACTGGCAGCGACGCGAACGCGTGGACGACGCGGCCGCATGCCCAGCGCGAAGAGAGCGCGACGCGAACACTTGAATGACGCAAATGCGCGCCTTGAGCAGAACGCAGATGACGTGGACGCATGACCAAAGCGAACGCGTGATAAGGAAAACTCCAGATGACGCGACCGCGTGACCCACGCGAACGCGTGACAGAGGCCACGCACCAGAAATTACAGAAAACGCTCCCAGCAATTTTTGAAGCCCTTTTTGGCCCAGATTCAAGTACAGAAAGCACAGATTAGAGGTTATAAAGTGGGGGAATGCATCCATTCAAAAGAGAGTCTCCAATTATTTACTTTTGATGATTTAGATATAGTTTTTAGAGAGAGGTTCTCTCCTCTCTCTCTTAGGATTAGGATTTAGGATTTTTCTTGCTTTCATGATTGTCCCTTTTTATCAGGTTCAACTTTCTTTTTTATTATCTTCTCAATTTAATTTATGAACTTTTATATGTTACAGATAATTCTCTTAATTAATGTTATTTGAGGTATTTCAGTTTATGATTGCTTTCTTTTTTTTATGTTACTGTTAATTCCAACCTGAAGATATTTTTATTCGAGTAGATTTACTTTTCCCCTTTTGGTCTTGGTTAAGAAATCAGTAACTCAGGAGTTATCAAACTCAACGTGATCGATAATTGTTATCTTTGCTAATTGAATTGAACTTCAATAATTCCAGTCCTTTCTCAGGAATTGACTAGAACCTGAAGATTAGACTAATTAATCCACTTGATATTCCCTTGCTTTAGTAAAGTCTAACTAAGTGGGAGTAAGACTCAATTCTCATCACCATTGATAAGGATAACTAGGATAGGACTTCCAATTTCTCATACCTTGCCAAAAGTGTATTTTACAGTTATTTATTTATTTTACTTGTAATTCAAATTACTTGTTCCTTACTTTCAAAACCCCCAATTTACAATCTTCATAACCAATAGTAAGAACATACCTCCCTGCTGTTCCTTGAAAAGACGACCCGAGGTTTAAATACTTCGGTTATTAATTTTAAAGGGGTTTGTTACTTGTGACAACCAAAACGTTTGTACGAAGGAATTTCTGTCGGTTTAGAAACTATATCTACAACGCGACTATTTTTATAAAATTCTTTACCAGCAAAAATTCTAACGTCAAAAATGGCGCCGTTGCCGGGGATTTGCAAACGTGTGCCTTATTATTGGTTATTGTAAATATTTTATTTTGCCTGTTTATTTATTTTATTTTTATTTTTTAATTTTTATTAGCTACTATGAATTCTCACCCCTCTCGCTTTGAGTTTGGTTCTAATATTGTTGAAAGGAGTGAAAGCTATAACAGGAATATGCATCAAGGTCAGAGAAATCAAAGATGGATGGAGCCAAGAGGATTTGATCAACCCTTTAGGTAACAACACCCTCTAAGATATCATGGACAAAGACCATTCCACAATGCATACCAAGCTGATAGATATGGTGGACCACCCTGTAACTACCAACAAGCCCCACCCTGTGCTTATAGACCACCCTCTCAACGTAGCTTTGAACCACCACACTCACAAGTTCCTTTTCACCATTCACCACCATATGATCCTTATTTACCCCAATCCCAATCCGACTACTCCCAAACACCACCACTTCCCTACGTACCATGTCCAAATCCATCACCTCCAGAATCACAGGCTCGCCTCAAGGAAATAGTAGATCAACTTCAAACAACCTTTCATCAACTGGAGCAAGCAATAATTCAATTATCTTCTAGACGTTCGGGCATTCAAGGACCTCCCACAACCCCATGTGGACAATCTAATAAAGAGCGTAGCATGAAGGAGATACTAGAAACTCCAGTAGACAAAACAGAGCGTGACTTCGTACTGGAACAAGTAGAGGAAGCTGTCATTATAAATGAAGAAGAGTTGGTTGAAGACTTAGGAGACGCTAAACTTTCATGGGAATCCAGAGTTGTGGAAAATTCTGTCAAGGACGTTACAATTGATGCTAAGGAGGATAGTGCACAACCCCCAAGGCAAGTCTTTTATGAAGAACTAGACAGAATAATCCAAGAAGCAAATCTCCTTGATGATGATAGTCACAAGTCAAGTTCTCCTAGTAATGAACTTGCATCCGCAAGTGAATTCTCTGAGATTGAAGAACCTTATCCAAGTGAATACGAAGAAGATGCGGAGGTAGATTTCTCTCAACCTCCAACTTATGACTTGAGTGATGAGGAAGACATAGAAGACTTTGATCAGGACGATGTTGTATTTGAAGAATTCTGCAAGGAAGTGGAGAAATTCACAGAAGAGCACAAGGGAGTAGAACTTACAGAACCACTGGAAACACCTACTCCAAGGCCAGTACCACCTAATACAAGCTTCAAGTGGGTACAATCCTTAACCTTTATCTTTACTTTTCCACTTGAATATGGTTTGCTTGAAACAGATGGCCAGCTTAGAGCTCTCTGCGGCTTTAAGAGTAAGAGGGAAATGGCTCGCACTCAGAGCTGGTGCACAAGGTTCAATAAGGTTCCACGCTTCAACTCGAAGTGCACGGATTGGCATCATGTTCAATCGAATGGATCTCGGAAAACGTTTGGTTATCTTGGTGAGAATCTAATTTCTAAACCGCCCGGATGGAAAAATATAGATCAAGATGAAGGCGGATTTAAAAGCAAAGTTTGGGATCCTGGAATCTATTCTGACATTCATCACCCCGAGAGCCTGAGAATCTGTTTGAAGCTGCTCAGAAGCTTTACATGCCTAGTTTGGGACCCCAGAGGCTGTTGGCATTCCAAACATTGGTGAAAATTTCTGGATGAGTTTAAGCATAAGCCACCATAACAGGAAGCTCATCCAATGTCCAACTTAAGAACTTTAACTAAAAGTGCTAGATGGGAGACAACCCACCATGGTATGGTCGTTTCTTTTTCAGTTTTATTTCGTGTTATTTATTTTTATTCTTTTTTCAATTGAACCTGAATATTATTCATTAGCATTGCATACTGCATAATTCCATAATTGCAAAAAAAAAAAAAAAACAGGGCGTGCGACGCGACCGCATTGCTCATGCGATCGCGTCAGTTGCGAAAACCACCTCCCACGCGTCCGCGTCATTCACGCAGCCGCGTGATCTGGAAATCGGCGTAAAGATCCAACGCCCAGAAAGTTGGGCTGGAATCGTGCGGCTGTTGTGCGTTTCGCATAAAACGACCCACGCGGTCGCGTCCCTGACGCGATCGCGTCACTTGCACAACACCCATCCCACGCGATAGCGTGAGCGATGCGTCCGCGTCGCGCGGATATCATGGCACCCCAGTGGAGACAGAGAGTTGCGCCAAAACGACGCTGGAATTGTGCGTTTTGCACAATTTCCGGTGACGCGGTCGCATGCCCCATGCGACCGCATCATTCATCCTTTTTCCATTCCATGCGGTCGCATCACTCACGCGATCGCGTCAACCCCCATTCCACCCCAGCCACGCGATCGCGTGGATTCATATTCATTAACCCCCCAGTGACGCGAAACCCTACCCTGTCGCGCCCCCCAACCCCTTTCTTCTTCCTCTTCTCTGCAACCCCCCTCTCCACCCCTCGCCACCCACAACCACCACCACCGGCCGCACCACCGTCGACCACCCAGCCACGACCGCGACGCCATCCCCTTCTTCCTTCCCTCTCTTTCTTCTTCTTCTCTTCTCTTCTTCCCTCCACCACCGCTGCCCCCTCCGCAACCACCACCCCCGTCGCGCCACCATCACCGCCACGTAACCCACCACCAACACCTTCACCCCTTCCCTTCCTTCCTCCTTAACACCTACCTCTCCCATTACCCCTACCCGAAAACCCCTGCCTCTGAACAGCCACCACCGCCGCGCCAACCGCCCCTCAACTGCCGCGTCAGCCACCACTACAACCACCCCCTACCATCTCTCTACCCTACTTTCATTCATATGCCTACCAGGTTTCGCCAAACACCACTCTTTCAATTCGTAGTTAATTGCATATTTTTCCGTTTATGTTCAAAATTAGGCTAGTTAGATATGCATGTTGTAGTGGATTCTAGGTGGTTAGGTAGCCTAGAATGTGGTTAGTGGATCTAGGCCTGATTAATTGCGCTGTTCTTGCTACTTGTTTTATAATTTTCGCAATTCTGCTGTTGCTGTGATCTAAGTATTGTTCATATGATATTCTTACTGTTCATGTTGCTATTGCGACTGCTCTTTCATGTTCATATTATTTATATCTATTTGCAATTTATTTTAATTTATATGAACTATTCTGCTTGCTGTTTATTTTCCGGGAACATCCAATTTTAGCCGGAATGCTGCCCAATTTTCTGTAAATTGTTTTGATTCTCATTCATGTATTGGTTTTGGCATTTTCAATTTTGCTTTCCTTAGCTTTCACCAAACTAATTCCTGAATGCACGGGCCAGCATTCCTATTCCTTTTGTTTCCCCGATTAATAAATCACATTATTGATGATTTGATTTCAAATTTTCATTATTGATATTTCTATATGAATCATCAACAACTTGATTTCCTTGCTTGAATATGAGTTGTGTGTTGCTTCAAATTGTGAAATTCTTGTTACTTAGAAACCAATCATCTTGCCACTTACTCTGACTTTCTTTTTACTAACTCACTGATTTTTTATTTCTAACCTCTTTTTCAATTTAACACCACTTTTAACTTTCTAACAACCCCCCTCTGCTTTTTGACTCACTCTTTACTTTTACTTTTTAACTCAAGGCATGTTTATGGTTTTTCCTAATTAACATGAATTCTATTTATATTACATTTTGGATTGAAATTTCTCATCTCAGCTTTTTAATTCCGAACCAATCCAAAATGCATAATTATTCAACTCATTTTATTATTCTACTGCTCCTTTGCCACTATGTGCTTATTTTGTTATTTGCCTACTTGTTTTTCTGTTTTTATTACATCCTAGATTTCTGTTTTTCAGGATATCTGACACCCAAAGAAAAGGAAAAGGAAAGGCAACAACTGGCAAACAGAAAAGAGGAGAATCCTCTATGTCCATCCTGGACATCATGCATGATGACTCCTGGCGGGAGAAACACTTTATCCCGCAGGAGAAAGCTGACAAGCTACTCCCTGCCACTGATCCCATTAAGTTTGCAAACAGATACTGCGAGCTGAAGTATCCGGTGTTTGCAACCTCCAGGAACCTGTACCTGGAGCGGACTCTGAAAATTCCAGAAGAACTCCAGCAATACACCGCCGATCAAATCAAACAAAGAGGCTGGTTCTTCCTAGAAAGAAACCTGACAGAGGTCAATGCTTCTTGGGTAAGAGAGTTTTACTGCAATTACTTCAAAACTTCCCTAGATGCAGTGAACCTAAGAGGGAAGTAGATACTGGTCACTGAAGAGGTCATTGAGGATATTCTGCAGCTTCAGCCTAAATCCAATCAGCTTGATGGTTACCAAAAGGCTGAGAAGGACATGCGATTTATGAGGTTTGACTGGGATGTGGTCAAGGCAAGGATAGCCCTTGACCCGACTGTCCCATGGGTCATGGGTCAGAACACCACCATGCCTAAGGGAATCAAGCGGATATACTTAAATGATGAGGCTCGGCGCTGGCACCAGATCCTGAGCAACTTTATTATACCGAGTACTCATGAGACGGAGCTACCTGCCGCTATAATCACCCTCCTCTGGTGTGTGATGGAGGGTAAGGACCTGTGCCTGCCACGATTCATCCGGTACTACATGGCCAGGGTCCACGTCAGAGGCACTCTCCCCTTTCCATATCTGATTACCCAGCTCGGCCGTCGAGCTGACGTGCCTTGGGAGGATGCTGATGAGAAGCCACCTGCTGTAGAATGCAAGAAGATTATCCCTCACAGCAGGAACTTTCTGGCTTTGGGCTACAGACCTCCATTCCTCACTGTCCCTGATGAGACAGCCACACCTTCAGCTGGCCCCTCTTCATCTACTGCTACCCCAGCTACCACCACTGCACCTCCACCTGCCTCAGAGCCAGTTTACCATCTCGTGCACCGCCTATTTCAGCAGCTAGACCAGATGGAACGCCGCAACCGGCGCCGATATGAGAGATTTGAGCATCGCCAGCAAGCAACGCTTTGAGCACCTAAAGCTGATGATACGATCTAGCGGCGACATCCCCTCCGAGCCTAACACACCATCAGAGCCATCTGAGGAGGAGGCGGATGATCATGAGACCCATCCACAGAGAGAGGCTGAGCAGGCAGGCCCGTAGCAGGCTGCATCACAGTAGGAGGAGCCGCATCAGATTCAGGCTGCAAACCCAGAGGTTCCTATACAGTCAGCACCTCCTCTGCAACAGGCAGATCCTCAGACCACCACCATAGAGACTCCAGCCACCCATCCTTCCAGTGATGACACTCCTTCACATCCTGCTTGAGTGAGCATCGAGGACGATGCTTTATTTTAAGTGTGGGGAGGTTGCCATCTCTGGCGTATTTTTCTTGGTGAACCACTACAGACTCTTTTTATTTTATTTTGTTATTTTTCTGTATTTTGATCTTTATTTTTATTTCTTAGTACTTATATATTGCTCTTTTCATGTATTTCTACTCTATTTCTGCATGTTGCACTTTAGTTTATATTTTAGCCAGTTAGTTTAGTTGCAATTCTAACTTATTAGTTATAGAATATGTGGATTAATTAGTATAGTTTACCTTTTTAGTATATGATAGTTTGGTTTAAATTGAAAATAAAAAGGAAGTAAACTAGAGACTTTAACATAAACAATCCACACACCTTGTATATATAGCATTACATGTTAGTTAGTTAACAACATTTCATCAAGGAGAAACACTAAAACTTTAAAGCCACCTTAATATTTATATTGAGAATAATGGGAACTCTTAATTTTTACTTGCATGACATATATAACTGAGATATGATTTTTGAGCTAAAGAACACACAGCCTGTGAGTTTTGAGCTTAATTGTATGGTTACATTCAAACCATAATATTTTATTCCTGTGTGTTTTGCCCTTCTTTTTTATTCTGATGTTCTTTACTTTGTTTTAATCTATATGTCCAATTATAGAATATAGATACATACCAAGAAAGTGATTGAGGCCATTGTTTGATTCTAGCTCACTTATCCCAAATTAGCCTACCTTTTACATCACCCTTGTTAGCCCCCTTGAGCTTTTAATCCCCTCTTGTTCTATAAACCACATTACTAGCCTTAAGCAGAAAAACAAAATAAAAATCCCAAGTTGAATCCTTGGTTAGCTTAAGATAGAAATTGTGTATTGTTTAAGTGTGGGGAACCTTATGGGAACATGGATGATAAAAACAAAGGTAGAAAGTTAAAAAGAATAAAGACATTTCAAAATAAAAGTTTTGGGAAGCATGCTCATGTGAAATCAAAACAATTGAATTACCATGTGCACTAAAAATAAATTTTCTATTTAAATAAAGGGGATACAAAAATTCCCCAATTGCAAAATAAAAAAGAATCAATGCACATGGGACAAAAGTTAAAGTTAATATATGAGCTTGCAATACAAAGTGAAAAAAAATTGGGTAAATAGGTAAAGAAGCTTTGCTTTATAAATATGTATGTTAGGTGAGATCTTAGACTAATCAAGGATTCACTTATTAGCTCACTTAGCCTTATACATACACCCTTACCTTTACTTTGGCCCCATTACAACCTTAAATAAAGACCTCATGATTTTTTGTATGTCTGTATTCTATAATTGTTGATTGGTTAGATGAAGAACAAAGTTATAGAAAGTAAGGATAAAAAGAAGAATGGAGTGATTAACCCAATAAACACCGAGTGACTAGAGAGTAAACACAAAATCCAGGGAGGGTTCAATAGCTCATCAACATATATCTCTGCTTAACTTGTTAATTGTCTTGCAAGTTTATAAATTATTTTTCTTTCCCATCTCAATTGTAAAAGTGCTTTAACATTATCTAAGGGTTGGCTATGCATATATGACTCCTTGAGAATGTGAATTAGTTCAACTACATGTAAGTTTTATATACAAGTGAATGACAATTAGAATTGCATGATTCATTTAGGTAGTTGCATTTAGAATAGATTGCATTGCATGAGATTCCACCACTTTAACTTTAACCTTACTCTTTATCTTGGATTTAGCATGAGAACATGCTATTGTTTAAGTGTGGGGAGGTTGATAAACCCATATTTTATGATATATTTTGTGCCTAATTTAAGTGATTTATTCAATCCTTCACTCACTTATTCATGTTAATTGCATGGTTTTACTTTCTCTTCCTTATTATGTGAGATATGTGAAAAACATGTTTCCTATGCTTTAAGAATAATTATTCTAATTACCCTTTATTACCATTCAATGCTGTGAATTGTGTGTTGAGTAGTTTCAGATCTTCTAAGGCAGGAATGACTTAAAGGATGGAAAGGAAACATACAAAAATGGAAGGAAAGCACAAAATGGAGTTTTTGAAGAAACTGGCAGCGACGCGAACGCGTGGACGACGCGGCCGCATGCCCAGCGCGAAGAGAGCGCGACGCGAGCGCAGATGATGCGGACGCATGACCGAAGCGAACGCGTGATAAGGAAAACTCCAAATGACGCGACCGCGTGACCCACGCGAACGCGTGACAGAGGCCACACACCAGAAATTACAGAAAACACTTCCAGCGATTTCTGAAGCCCTTTTTGGCCTATATTCAAGTACAGAAAGCACAGATTAGAGGTTATAAAGTGGGGGAATGAATCTATTCAAAAGAGAGTCTCCAATTATTTACTTTTGATGATTTAGATGTATTTTTTAGAGAGAGGTTCTCTCCTCTCTCTCTTAGGATTAGGATTTAGGATTTTTCTTGCTTTCATGATTGTCCCTTTTTATCAGGTTCAACTTTTCTTTTTATTATCTTCTCAATTTAATTTATGAACTTTTCTATGTTACAGATAATTCTCTTAATTAATGTTATTTGAGGTATTTCAGTTTATGATTGCTTTTTTTTGTTTATGTTACTGTTAATTCCAACCTGAAGATATTTTTATTCGAGTAGATTTACTTTTCCCCTTTTGGTCTTGGTTAAGAAATCAGTAACTCAGGAGTTATCAAACTCAACGTGATCGATAATTGTTATCTTTTCTAATTGAATTGAACTTCAATAATTCCAGTCCTTTCTCAGGAATTGACTAGAACCTGAAGATCAGACTAATTAATCCACTTGATCTTCTCTTGCTTTAGTAAAGGCTAACTAAGTGGGAGTAAGACTCAATTCTCATCACCATTGATAAGGATAATTAGGATAGGACTTCCAATTTCTCATACCTTGCCAAAAGTGTATTTTACAGTTATTTATTTATTTTACTTGTCATTCAAATTACTTGTTCCTTACTTTCAAAACCCCCAATTTACAATCTTCATAACCAATAGTAAGAACATACCTCCCTGCAGTTCCTTGAGAAGACGACCCGAGGTTTAAATACTTCGGTTATTAATTTTAAAGGGGTTTGTTACTTGTGACAACCAAAACGTTTATACGAAGGGATTTTTGTCAGTTTAGAAACTATATCTACAACGCGACTATTTTTATAAAATTCTTTACCAGCAAAAATCCTAACGTCACTAACCAAGGATTCAAATTAAGGACATTTATTGTTTTCTGCTTGGAGTTAATGATGTGCTAAAGTAAAGAAAAAATGGGCTAAAATAGGCTCAAGATTGGTTTGCAAAGGATAATGAAAGGGTAAGGCCATATGGGTATGTGAGCTATAGTGAAACAAAGGCCTCAATCACATAAGTACATGAATACATCAAACAATTAAAATATAGAATCAAGCAAGACATAGATCACAATTTTAGAGAGAACAACACACACCAAAATAAAGTATTGGTTGATAAAATGCAACCAATCGAATAGGCTCAAAAAATCTTACTGGGTTTGTATGTTCGAGCTCTAAACCATGTTCCAAAATAAATTTATTCAAGCAAGTTCAACAAAAATTTTAATTCAAATGAGTAAAATGCTCTAAAACAGTTTCTTGGAAAAGAATTCATCACTTCAACCAAGTAGCACATACATGCAAGCAAGTAACTAATCTAACAAAGAAAATAAATATTGGTGTTGAGACAGGAAGTAGTTACCACGGAAGTCGATATCGACCTCCCCACACTTAAAGATTGCACCGTCCTCGGTGCATGCAAAGATGTGCAAGTGGATAGGTTGCTAAAATTGATGCACTTTCTCCAAGGATAGTGTGGCAGAACTTGTTTGTTGCCCCATTTAGATGTCTTCCATTTTCCTTCTTGATGGCCATCTTGAAAGAAGAGAAAAAGGAAGAAGAATAACCCACAACAAAGATATGCAAACAAATAAAATATGGGTGCGTTAATGCCAAATAAAAATGAGGTTTTCAACTACATGGTAGCTACAACATGTAAGTGAGAAAGCAATATAAGCAAATGGCATATCAATAGTGCAAGAATTACAATAATGAGAGAGAGAGAGAGCGGGTCAAGAAAGACAATAGAAGTTCATATCAATGCACAAGGAATACAAGTGTCATAAAAGGTTAGCATTGACCTATAAATAATATCATCCAATAATAGAAAACAAGTTACTAAGCACCAAAAAGAATCGAAGAAATAATCAATAGTTGAGTAAGAACATTTAACACCAATGTGAAAACAACAAATATATAAGAGAATAGAAGAAAAAATAACAAAGTTAAAATGCAATGAATGCAAGTATGCAAATGTAATAAATAAAAGAGAATAAAAGAGAATAAGGATGAGAAGCTCAAGAAATAAAGAAGAAGAAAGTAAGAAAGGAAGAAGAAAGAAGGAGAAAGGAGAGAAGAAAGAAGAATGAAATTGGGAAAGAAGACGCGACGCGTAAGCGTCGTCCACGCGCACACGTGGGTTGCAGAATGGGGAGGCGATGCGTACGCATCGGCACGCATACGCGTGAGAAGCAGAAATTAGAAGATGGCGCGTACGCATCATGAATTGTGCTCCTCGTATAATACTCGCACAGTACCCGCACAACTCTCATGTTTTAGGACGGGAGGTGGCATCATTAACATACGACGCGTGCGCGTCGTCTACGCTCATGCGTGGGAAGCCAAAATTGCAAATGACGTGTACGCGTAGGTTGGACTGTGCACCTGGCACCCCACCAGCGCGATCTTGGCACAAGTTACTGTCTAGGCCGTACTGTCGCGCCGTTTCAGCACGGTTTGGGCACGAACCAAATTCGGACGCTGACGCGTACGCGTCGGTCACGCGCACGCGTGACAACCCTTTTTTGTAAATAAGAAACTAACAAGCTATCAAAGTAATGCCAAACATTATTAAACAAGTGAAACCACAATTTAAACTAAATAAACCTAACTAAAAATAAAAATGCAACTTATTACAAATATAAACAAAAAGGGAAAATAGGAAGAATTTACCATGGTGGGATGTCTCCCACCAAGCACTTTTAGTTAAAGTCCTTAAGTTGGACATTTGGTGAGCTCCTTGTCATGGTGGCTTGTGCTTGAACTCATCTTGAAACTTCCACCAACGCTTGGACTTCTAATAAGCTCTAACATTTTCAAGTGAATTCACCAAGCTTTGATGAAGTTCTTCACAAGCTTTGAGCTCCCAAAGTTGATCCTTTTGTATGCCGGGATCTCAAATCTTGTTTCTACACCCGTCTTTAAGTGGATCATCATTGTTCCAACTGGGTGGCAAGCACTCTAAATTCTCTATGAAGTACCAAACTCTTCTCTTAGATCCCACTAATTGATCACTAGTCCAATCCTTGCATCTAGCTCTTGAAATCTGAACCTTGATGAGTCTTGATTTGTAACTCCAACCACTAAACATCCTTCTCTTATGCTTCATTCCACAAAGCCTCCTAAGTTGGCCATCTGTTTCAAGAATACCATACTCAAGTGGGATAGTAAAGCTAATAGAGATAAGTTTTACCCATTCAAATGAAGGAGTAGATGGCAACCTAGATAGAGAAGTCTCCAACAATCTTGACAAAGCATATTCAACTCCCGTCCAACCTTGCCGAAGGACTTCCATCTTTTAAAAAGATTCTTCACTTTCAAGCTCTTCCTCCCTGAGTTCATCCAACTCTTCTCTGTCACTCAAATCATAAATATGAGGTTGAGAGGAATCTACCTCAATGTTGCTTCCAATTTCATCGGGAGAAGGTTCTTCAAACTTAAGGGGTTTACTTGCGGATGCAAATTCATTACTAGGATGGCTTGATTAATGATCATCATCATCACCAAGGGAACTTGCTTCTTAATCTATCCCGTCCAATTCTTCATAGGAAATATGCCTTGGAGGTTATGCACTATCCTCCTCAACATCAATTTCAAGCTCCTTGGAAGAATACTCTACAACTCTAGATTCCCATGGAGGTTCAGCATCTCCTAAGTCTTCGACCACTTCTTCCTCTTCATCAATTACGGCTTCCTCCAATTGTTCCAATACAAAGTCATATTCCTCACTTTGCACCGAAGTTCCTAGTCTTTCATTCATGATACGTTCTTCATTAAATTCTTCACATGCAGCCATAGGGGTACTTTGAGTGTTGAAGCGCAGTGAAGCTAAATTATCTACTGCCTCGGTCAAGGTAGCTATGAACTCTACTATCGTCCGCTGCATCTCTCTTTGCTCTTGAAGAAGAACACCAAGAGTGTCATCCATTGGAGACTGGAGTGGATATGAGGGCTCATCGGTTGGGAGGAGGGTTTCATAATAGGAGGGTGGTTCATCATGATAAGGATGTGGCGGTTCAACACTCTCCATTTTTTCCACTTGTTGTACAACACACTCCAGTCCCTTGTTCTCAAGTTGAGATTTGTTAGCCATGAGAGTTTCGTGTACTTTTCGACTTTTCTCTCACTTCATTTGATGGATGGTTGCTTGAAGTCAATCCATTGCTTCCTTAACATGATCCCGTGGCTCTTGTTCCGCTTGGCTAACATAATTAGAATCATATTGCTCTTGGATTGATGGATATGGACATTCTCCTATGGAGGGTTGTGGTGAAAAGAAAAATTCATCTTGTGGTTGAAAGTTTGCATACATTGGAGGTGGTGTATATTGAGGTGATGTATGTGAGAATGGTGGTTCTTGGGAGTAATTGGGTTGGAATTGGGGTGGTTCTATGTATGGCTCATATGGTGGTTGGTATAGGGGATAAGAATTAGGGTCAAATAGAAGTGTTTGGTAGGATGAGGCTTGTGAGTATGGTTGAAGGCTATGTTGTGGGGGATAAGGGTCATAGGTGTATGGTGGTGGTTGTTGATTGTCACAGAGAGGTCCACCATAACCATTGTCTTGGTATGCATCTTGGAATGACTCTTGCTCATAATAAGTTGGTGGAGGTTACTACCAAGAGAGTTGATCAAATACTTGTGGCTCATCCCATCTTTGATTGTCACATCCTTGATGCATGTTCTCATTGTATCTTCTATTTTCTACAACATTATTTGAACCAAACTCATAGCTAAAGGAGTGAGAATTCATAGTAACAAGAGAAAATAAAAATAAAAATAAAAACTAATAAGAAATAATGAAAATAAACTTGACGGTATATTCACAATAACCAACAATAAGGCACACATTTGCCAGTCCCCGGCAACGGCACCAAAAATTTGACGGAGAAAAAATGTCGGTAAAGATTTTCACAAAAATATCGCATTGCAAGTATAGTTCTAAACCGACAATTAAACCTCAATCAATGTTTAAATTGTTTGTCACTTAAGCAAACCCAATAAAATTAACTGAAATATTTAAACCTCGGGTCGTCTCTCAAGGAATTGCAAGAAAGTATTATTGGTTATGAAAAAGCATATTTTTGGGTTTTGTAATAAGAAACAAGAAAGTAAAATGGCGAGAAAATAAATTAATAACTAAGAAAGCTTTTAGCAAGGAAAGAGAATTAGAAGTCCTATCCTCATTATCATCATCAATTGTGATGGTAAATGTGAATTGCCTTCACTTAGTTAACCTCTACCAAATGGAGGAAGGTCAAGTGCATACAATCAACTTGAGTTCACAAGTCCTAGTCAACTCATTGTGAGAGACTAGCTTTGGTGAAGTTCAAGCTAACCGGCAATCTTCAATCACAAATCAACAAAAGACTTTTGATAACTCAAGAGTCTCTAAATAATCAATCCAAGTCAAGAACATAAAAATTCAAATTAAAATTCACCCAAGCATTTTATCAAACACTTGGGAGGCACAAAATAAAAGCATAAAAAAGTAATAAGAGAATGTAAAATCTAAGACCAACAATTGCAAAGAATCAATAATAACAAATGAAGAAAGAAGCAATCATAAACATGAAAACATAACTTGCATTAAAAAGGAAATTGAATCTAACATGAAGTGTTCATAAATTAAATTGGAAAAATAAAGATGTCAACAAGAGAAAATAAACTAAGATGCCAGAATAATAGAATGTAGAAGAGAAACTAAATTAAAACAAGATGAAAATCTGAATTGGAGAAGAAATAAAACTAAAAACCCAAAAACCTAGAGAGAGGAGAGAGCCTCTCTCTCTAGAAACCTACATCTAAACCTCAAGTGTATGAATGAGAAGTGAATGATTGATTCCCCCCTTCCAGCTTCACTCTGCAGCCTCTAATAAGTATTTTCGAGCCTGAAACTAGGTCAAAAGTAGCCCAGAAATCGCCCCAGTGAATTCTGTTAAATGCAGCACGTGACGCTCGTCATGCGAACGCATCAGCCACGCGTGCACGTCATCTGTTAAATGCACCAGTCACACGTACGCATCATCTATGCGTGTGCGTCGCTACCAGATTCTCAAAACTTCAATTTCTTGTGTTCCTTCCACTTTTGCCTACTTCTTTTCCATCCTCTAAGCCATTCCTGCCCTGGAAAATGTGACATCACTTAACAAACATATCACGGCATTGAATGGTAATAAGAGAGGATTAAAATTAGCAAATTTAAGGTCAAGGAAGCATGTTTTCAATCATAGCACAAAATTAGGAAGGAAAATATAAAACATGCGAATTATATGCATAAGTGTGAGAATAATAGATAAAATTCACTCAATTCAATACAAAATAAATCATAAAATAGTGGTTTATCATTTACCTATCTTCTATATAGCTTGCTCACATCACAACAACTATAATTCAGTCACAGAACAAGAATAGTTACAGGATCTATTAAATCATTTCAATTATAATGATTTCAACATTACAAAGGAAGAAAGTGTCATTTTTAAACTCTTAAATTGTCCACTGTCTACCTACTTAACCAAATAAAGCATATTCAAAGTCAAATTTAACCCAATCAATATACAAATAAAAATGAGGAACAATTCAACCCTCTTCAGATGCTCCTTCATTTCATTCACCACAGAAAGCACCATTATCATCCTATCAATTTTCAGGCCATCCCCACACTCGACATTGATTCTGCTTCTTTTTTTTATTCTGATTTGCCCACCATGTTACTATTCTCCGAAGAAACTTTTCATTCCACAAATTGCTCTTGTATTTTATTCAACCATTGAAAATTCCCGCACCACATTTGTGTGTTCTAGCACGACACAAAAAATTCATGGATCAAAGAACGATTGAAAACTAAAACTGAATAACCAGAGACGAAGAAATAAGAAGGACTATTGCATTACTTCGTTACATATCCATCAAGATTCCAAACTTACCTTCCACATAGGACAACGTAGAAACCATCTACCAGGGTTGCTACTTGTCTTCGACTTCAACGAAACCACTAGAAGGGGACAAAAGTAACAACCGTCGTAGGTTTTGCTCACAATACCTAAACCGCCATCCACGTTGAAGGCTTGCATCGATGACTGCTTTTCATGGATGCAACTTTTCTACGAGTCCTAACAGTATGCATCTTCCAATGTTGGAACCTGTAGTATACGTGACGAAGAGAGCAATTTAAGACTTAGGGCAAATCCATTTGATTTGGGGCAAAATCAATTTCAATTAAGTTTATTTCCAACTAGATTTATAATTTATTTAATAATAAATTCTAGCTAAAATAAAACCTATCTTGTCAGCAAAAACAAGTGTCCAACTCAGCATCGTCCTCATCGGAATTGTGGTCCAGCAAGCACGAGGACACGCTTGATAATTTTTTAAATCATTCAGGTACCATTTTGTCAATAACAATAGCGAGGCATCAAAATATCAGCGTTTGAATCTTTTGAGTACTGATTTGATCATTACCTCTTAAAAAATATTTTAAAAATTTTTATCTGAGTGGCTTTCTAATTTAAAAAAGGTAAAAACTTACGTGTACATATCTTCACGTAAAGTAAAATTAATAATTAAAAGTTATTAAATAATTTAATTAGTTTAATTAAATTGTTATCTAATGATTTTTTATTATTCACTTTACATAAAAAAATTATATATGAATTTTTACTTAAAAAATTTATATTTTTTATGAATTAAAAATTAGTTATTAATTAATTTCAATATTTTTATTCATATTTAATTATAGATATGAATCTAATCTGACTATATTATTTATAAAATTTTATTATAAATATAAATAGGGTTAAGTACTTTTTTCATTCCTAAGGTTTGGGGTGAAAATCAAATTCGCTCCCGGCCTTTTTTTGTTATTAAAATCATCCGCAACGTTACAAAACGTTATAAAATCATCCTTTTGTCCATAAATAACATTTTTTGGACAAATTGACCCTTAAACGAAAAGAAAGATCTCCCCATCCTCACCACTAATCCCCTGCATCATCAGTCATCACCACTACCACACCACTCTTTAATCTGAACCCACTACAACACCAGATTAAAACATTCTTCTCGCCGCTGCTTCCAGCTTTTGTAGCTTGACGTTGGGAGTCATTGAAGTAAGTAGAGACAGTGACAACGACATTCATGCTGGTGGAGCCTAGGTTAGTGATAAACCCCAGATTTGTGATTTATCTTGTGCTAATTTTAGGGGATTTTTATCAACTTTTCTCACATTTATTCAATGAAATAGCATGGTTTTGGGAATCTCTCCTAATTTGTTCTTAAGAGTAAAAGCATGCTTTTTAGGCCTTTAAATCGCTAATTTTATTTCACTTTAATTCTATTCGATGCCTTGATATGTTTGTTAAGTGGTTTTAGGATTAGAAGGTAAAGATTGGGTTGAAAGAATAAAGAAAAAGCATGCAAAAAAGGAGAACTCATGAAGAAATGAAGGAATTGCTAAGCTGTCAATCCTGACCTCTTCGTACTAAATCGATTATAACTTGAGCTACAAAGGTCCAAATGAGGCGGTTTTAGTTGCGTTGGAAAGCTAACATCCGGGGCTACAAAATGATATGCAATTCACCATAGTTTCCTTGCATGTAGGCAACGCACACACGTCACTCATGCGTGCACATTGCAGGATCAACGTGACTCACTTAAAAGCAACACGTGACCAGCAATTTCTGAAGCATTTTGGGCCCAATCTAACCCATTTCTGATGCTATTAAATCAGGGATTGAAGGGGGAATGAACCAAGTAATCATAGGAGAGTTTTCATGATGTTTTAGGGTAGAATTCTAGAGAGAGAGGCGCTCTCCTCTCTCTAGATTTAGGGTTCTTATTTCCATTTCCTTTTTTATTTAGATTTTAATCTTGTTTCACTTTAGTTTTTCTTTACTTTTAATTGTTCTAGTATTTTAGTTTACTTACTTCTCTTGTTAATTTCTTATGTTGCTCTCTTTTATGTTGATGAACCACTGTTGGATCTTGATTTCGTCTAATGCAATTTTATGTTTCCATGTCTTCTTTTATGTTTATCTTCATTGCTATTGTTGAATTCTTGCTTATGTTAGTTATGGGTTTTGTTAATTCTTATATTTTGTGATGTTTACTTTTATTGCACTCTAGGTGTTTGATAAAATGTTTGCACTAGTTTTTGAGTAGCTTTCTTTACTCTTGGCCTAGGCTAAGGGAATTGAGTGACCTTGAGTCATTGGGTCTCATTGAATTGGTGATTTGAGAACCCTATGTGGTCAATTTGATAACCATTGACACTAGCCTACTACTAAGTCAATTAGTAGCTAGGTTAAGACTTATGGATTGATGTTGGTTAAGCCATTTGACATACTTCACGTATAGAAGTAGACTCAATGAGCTCGGTTCCTCATAATTGTCAATACATGGTTTGTAGACAAGGATGGTGATCGCAATTCCCATGCCCTAGCCAAGAGTTTCTTTCCTTTGTTTTATTAGTTAATTGTCATTTACTTTCTTGTTATTATATTTTCTTGTCAATTACAAATCAAACCCCCCTTGCATCTTCATAGCCAATAATTGAGCACTTTATTGCAATTTCTTGTGAGACGACCCGAGGTTTGAATACTTCGGTTAATTTTCATTGGGGTTTGTACTTGTGACAACCAAAATCTTTAAAACTTGATTTGAGTATTATTAGTTGGTTGGGAACTATACTACCAACGGAATTATTTTGTGTGAAATTCCTGACCATACGAAAATACTCTTTCAAATTTTTGGCACCATTGCCGGGAAATTGCATTGGTGTTATGTTATTGGCTATTTTGAATATGTTCATATTGTGAATATCTTGCTTTTTGGTTATTTCTTGGTTTTGCTAGTAGTTAGGAGTTTTCCTTCTTTGTTTCTTATTAGTTTTTAACTTTGTTTTCTCTTTTCACTATGAATTCTCATCCTTTTGGCTATGAGTGTGGTTACAACTATGTTGTAAGGGATGAAAATTACAATGACAACATGCATCAAGGATGGGACAATCAAGGATGGGAGGAGCCTCAAGGATTTGATCAACCCTCTTGGCAACAATCTCCCCAAATGTGCTATGAGCAAGAGCCATTCTATGATGCATACCAATGCAATAGCTATAGTGGACCCCCTTATGATTATCAAAATCCACCACCATATGCCTATGAATCCTCTCTACAATATAGCCCTCAACCATCATACTCACAAGCCTCATACCACCAACCACCTCCATATGATCCCAATCCATATCCACCATACCAACCACCTTTTGAACCATATGAACCATATGTAGAACCACCCCAATTCCACCACCAATACCCTCAAGAACAACCACCTCACTATTCTTATCAAGATGAACCACCTCCCATGTATGAGAATTTTCAACCACATAATGAATTTTCCTTTCCACCACAACCTTCCATGGAAAAACACCCATATCCATCCATCCAAGAGCAATATGATCCTACTTATACTAGTCAAGTGGAACAAGAGTCAAGGGATCGCTTCAAGGAAGCAATGGATCGGCTCCAAGCAATCGTCTGTCAAAAAGAGCAAGAGGAAGCCCAAAAGACGTACGAAGATATCATGGCTAACCTTGCCAAAATTAAAGCTACCTTGGACTCATGGGACTCATGCAACAAGCAAAGCACCTCCACGGATGAATGTGAGAAATCAACTGAAGAGTGGAGTAGGAAGAAGATTTTAGAATCCCAGCATGAGTACAAGGAGAGGGGGTATGTCTTGCAACAAGTAGAGGAGGAAGGGATTGTTGAAGAAGAAGTGGTTGAAGAGCTAGAGGAAGTTGAACAAGAGGTGGATTTCAAGCCTAAGAACACTTCCACACCAAGTGATATTGTTGATGATCTTGTGGAAGTTGTTGAACCTTCTTCCAATGAGCTTAAATTTGGTGTTGAGGAGGATAATATGCAACCTCCAAGGCATAGTATGAATGATGAAAGATTAGAAGAGGATGATTGACGTTAGGATTTTTGCCAGTAAAGAATTTTATAAAAATAGTCGCGTTATAGATATAGTCTCTAAACCAACAGAAATCCCTTCGTACAAACGTTTTGGTTGTCACAAGTAACAAATCCCTAAATAAATTGATAACCGAAGTATTCAAACCTTGGGTCGTCTTCTCAAAGAACTGCAAGGAAGTATGTTCTTATTATTGGTTATGGAGATTGTAAATTGGGGTTTTGAGAATGAGGAGTGAATAGCTTAATTAGCAATTAAAGTAAATGAAGAATAAGTAATTTAAATGGCAAGTAAAATAAATAGACGACTGTAAATAAACTTTTGGTAAGGTATGAAAAATTAGAGGTCCTATCCTAGCTATCCTTATCAATGATGATGAGAATTGAATCTTAATTCCACTTTGTTAACCTTTACTAAGATAAAGGAAGGTCAAGGGATTAATTGGTTTGATCTTCGAATCCTATTTATTTCCTAAGAAAAGATTGGGATTATTGAATTTCAATTTAATTAACAAGATAACAATTATCAATCATGTTTGAGTTTGATTACTTCTAAGTTACTGATTTCTTAACCAAGACCAAAAGGAGAAAAGTAAATCTACCGGAATAAAAATGTCTTCAGATGGGAATAACAATAATGTAAATAAAATAAAGCAAGATTAAACTGAAATACCTCAAATAACATTAATTCAAAAGAGTAATCTGTAACATGGAAGAATTCATAAATCAAATTGCAAAAGTAAATAAAAGGGAATATTGAACCTGATGAAGAGATAATCCTGAAAGCGAATAAAATCATAATTCTAAATCCTAATCCTAAAGAGAGAAGAGAGAGGAGAGAACCTCTCTCAAAACTAAATTTAAATCATGAAAACTAACTAAAGTGGAGACTCTCTCTGAATGGATGCATTCCCCCACTTCATAACCTCTGGTCTATGCCTTATGGACTTGGATTTGGGCCAAAAAGGGCTTCAGAATTCACTGGGGGCGTTTTCTGTAATTTCTGGTGCGTGGCCTCTGTCACGCGTCCGCGTGGGTCACGCTGTCGCGTCATTCGGAGTTTTCCTTGTCACGCGGTCGCGTCAGTCATGCGACCGCGTCATATGTGTTCTGCTTAAGGCACGCGGTTGCGTCAGTCATGCGGCCGTGTCGCTGCTTCTTCGCGCTTGGCATGCGGCCGTGTCGCCCATGCGATCGCGTGGATGCCAGTTTCTCCAAAAATTCCGTTTTGTGCTTTCTTTCCATTTTTGTATGTTTCCTTTCCATCCTTTAAGTCATTCCTACCTTAGAAGATCTGAAACTACTCAACACACTAATCACGGCATCGAATGGAAATAAAGGTAATTAAAATAATTAATTTTAAAGCATAGGAAACCATGTTTTTCACATACATCACATAATAAGGAAGGGAAAGTAAAACCATGCAAATAATATGAATAAATGGGTGAAGGATTGAATAAATCACTCAGATTAAGCACAAAATATATCATAAAATATGGGTTTATCAACCTCCCCACACTTAAACAATAGCATGTCCTCATGCTAAGTCCAAGAGTAATGTTAGGTTAAAGTGGTGGAATGTCATGCAATGCAATCTAATCTAAATGCAATTACCTAGATGCATCATGCAATTCTAGTTTTTTTTTATTCACTTGTATATAAAACTTACATGTAGTTGAATTAATTCACATTCTCAAGGAGATATATATATATAGCCAAACCTTAGGTAATGATAAAGCACTTTTACAGTTGAGATGGGAGAGAAAAACATTTTATAAACTTGCAAGACAATTAATAATTCAAGCAGAGATATATGTTAATGAGCTATTGAACCCTCACTGGATTTTGTATTTACTCTCTAGTCACTCAGTGTTTATTGGGTTAATCACTCTATTCTTCTTCTTATTCTTACTTTCTATAACTTTGTTCTTCATCTAACCAATCAACAATTATAGAATATAGACATACCAAAAATCATGAGGTCTTTAGTTAAGGTTGTAATAGGGCCAAGGTAAAGGTAAGGATATATGTATAGGGCTAAGTGAGCTAATAAGTGAATCCTTAATTAATCTAAGATCTCACCTAACATACATACTTTATAAAGTAAAGCTTCTTTACCTATTTCCCATATTTTCCCACCTTTGATGTTGCATGCTCATGTTTCAATGTTTATTATTTTTATCCCATGTGCATTGCTTTATTTCACATTTGGGGAATTCTTTTGTGTCCCCTTTATTTAACTATTGAAAAATAACACTTTTTTTAATGCACATGGTAATTCAATTATTTTGATTTTACATGAGCATGCTTCCCAAAACTTTTATTTTGAATTATTTTATTCTTTTCAACTTTTCTACCCTTTTGTTTTTATCATCCATGTTCCCAATAGGTTTTCCCACATTTAAACCATACATACTTCCCAATAGCTAACCAAGGATTCAACTTGGAATTTTTATTTTATTTTTCTGCTTAAGGCTAGTAATGTGGTTTATAGAATAAAAGGGGATTTAAAGGCTCAAGGGGGCTAACAAGGGTGATGTAAAAGGTAGGCTATTTTGGGATAAGTGAGCTAAAATCAAATAATGGCCTCAATCACTCTCTTGGTATGTATTTCTATTCTGTAATCGGACATATAGATTAAAACAAAGTAAAGAACACCAGAATACAAAAGAAGGGTGGAACACACAGGAATAAAAATTATGGTTTGAATGTAACCATACAATTAAGCTCAAAACTCACAGGCTGTGTGTTCTCTAGCTCAAAAATCATATATCAATTATGTATGTCATGCAGGTTTAGTTAAAAATTCCCATTATTCTCAATGTAAAACTTATATTGAATGGCTTTAAAGTTCTAGTGTTTCTCCTTGATGAAATGTTGTTAACTAACTAACATGTAATGCTATATATACAAGTTGTGTGGATTGTTTCTATTATGTTCAAGTCCCTAATTTACTTCCTTTTTATATTTTTCAATTCAAACTAAGCTATCTTATGCTAAAAAGGGTAAACTATACTAATTAATCCACAATTTCTATAACTAATAAGTTAGAATTGCTACTAAAACTAAATGGCTAAAATATGAACTAAAAATGCAAGATAGAATAAATACATAAAAATAGCAATATATATAAGTACTGAGAAAATAAAAATAAAAATAAAAATAAAAATACAGAAAAGTAGCAAAATAAATAAAAAGAGTATGTAGTGGTTCACCAAAAAAAGAACGCCAGAGATGGCGACCTCCCCACACTTAAAATGAAGCATCGTCCCCGATGCTCACTCAAGCAGGGTGTCAAGGGGGTGTCATCACTGGAAGGGCGGGTAGCTGGGGTCTCTGTGGTGGCGGTCGGAGGATCTGCCTGCTGCAGAGGGGATGTTGACTGGATAGGGATCTCGGGGTCTACAGCCTGAATCTGAGGCGGAGCCTCCTGATGTGATGTGGCCTGCTCTGTGCCTGCCTGCGCAACCTCGCTCTGGGGATGGATCTTTGCCTCGTGATCATCCGCCTCCTCCTCAGATGCCTCGGATGGTGTGTCAGGCTTGGAGGGGATGTCGCCAGATCGTATCATCAGCTTCAGGTGCTCATAGCGTCGCTTGTTGCGACGCTCCATCTGGTCAAGCCATCGAAACAGGCGGTGTACTAGATGATAGATGGGCTCTGGGACAGGTGGAGGTGCAGTGGTGGTGGCAGGGGTAGCTGCTCGGCCTTCTCCTGCGGGGTAAAATTTTTCTTCCGCAAGGAGTCATCGTGCATAATATCCATAATGGACATGGCAGATTCTCCTCTTTTCCGTTTGCCAGTAGTAGCCTTTCCTTTTCCTTTTCTCTGGCTGGCAGACATCCTGAAAAATAGAAAACCAGGATATAGTGAAAATAGGAAAACAAATAGGCAAATAGTGAAAAGAAACACAAAGTGGCAAAGGAGCAAAAGGATAAGGAAAATGAGTTAAGTAAATGTGCAGTAAGGATTGTCTAGGAGTTAAAAGTCTGAAAAGAAGAATTCATAATCCAAAATGTAATTGAATTCATGTTAAATAGAAAAATTGACATCATGCCATGGTTAGAAAGTTAAAAGAAAGTGAAAGAAAATCAGAAGAGAAGTTTTGAAACGTTAGGTTGGTTAGAATTGAAAAAGAGTTTAGGAAGTTAACATTAGTGAGTTAGTAAAAAGTGGGTTAAAGTAAGTGGCATAATGAAAATATTCCAAGTAACAAGTATTCACAGTTAGAAGCTATAAGTAACTCATATCCAAATAAGGAAAACAGGTTGATGATGATTCAAATAGATATAAGGAATAGCAAAAATTGGAATCAAACATCAAAAATGCAAATTATGAACCAGGAAATCAAAGAGAATAAGAAAGCTTGCCCTGGCATTCATGAATTGTTTTGGTTAAATCTAAGGAAAGCACAGTTGAAAATGCCAAAATCAAGACATAAATGGAAACATTTTACAGAGATTTGGGCAGCATTCCGGCTAAAATTGGATTGTCCCGGAAAATAAACAGTAACAGAATAGTTCATATGAATCAAAAATACAGCTGCAATTACATATAAGGAATAAGAACATGAAAAATCAGAGTAAAGAGCAGCATGAAACAAGAAATTACAGCATATGAACAAAACTAACATCACAGCAACAGCAGAATTGTGAAAATAATGAAACAAGAAACATGAATAGCGCAATTAAACAGACCTAAATCCACTAACCACATCCTAGGCTACCTAACAACCTAGAATCCACTACAACATGCATATCTAACTAGCCTAATGACGAACATAAACAGAAAAATATTAATTAACTACGAAGGATAGAAGGGTGGCGTTCGTCGGAACCTGGTAGGCGTAAGAAAGAGAGTGAGGGCAGAGAGGTGGCTGGGGATGACGGCGGTGGCGTCCGGCACGGCGGAAGAGGGTGGCTCGGTGACAAACCCCAATTTAATGGTTTGTTTTGCATTGAATTCAGAGTATTTTGATAACCTTTTGTCACATTTAGCCTAGGAATTAGCATGATTTTGTTATCTCTCCCATGTTTGTGCTTAAGTGTAAAAACATGCTTTTTAAGCCTTATTTTGATGAATTCTAGCTCTTCTTTGATTCCATAAGATGCCTTGATGTGTTTGCTAGTAATTCCAGGATTGAAATAGGCTAGGAATGGATCAAAGGAAGCAAGGAAGGAAGCATACAAGTGGAGAGAAGCATAAAAAGTCCAAAGAAGCAAAGTCAGCCATGCACGTGCACGCGCACAAGGCGCTCGCGCGCACATCGCAGAATTAGCCAGGGACGCGCACGCGTACCGTGCGCGCACGCGTCGATGAGGGCACATGACCTCATTAATGCAACACGTGCCTGGCGATTTGAGAGGGTTTCTGAACCCATTTTTGGCGCCAAATTGCTAAGGGAAAGGAATAAAAGGATGAAGGATTAAGGAGAATGGGGATCATATTTTTTTTACTAATCATCACTTCCAACCACTAATCACTTTTAGAGTTTTAGAGAGAGAAGCTCTCACTTCTCTCTAGAATTAGGATTAGGATTAGGTTTAGTTCTTAGGTCTAGATTTAGATTCATGTTCTCCTACTTCTACATCTCAATTCCTTGTAGTTACATTCATCTTCTTCTATTCTTTTGTTGTAATTTCCTTTATGTTGTTCTTATATTTTGTTGTAGATCTAGTATTGTTCCTTCTACATTCTTCCAATTCAATAAGAGGTAATTCATAATAAATGTGTCTTCTTTGCTTTTCTATTGTTGATCTCTTGTTTTTGTAGTTGTAGATTCCTTTAATTCTTGCAATTAATAATGTTTACTTCTATTGCACTTTATGTGTTTGTTGAAATGTCTCTTTTAGTTTTAGTGTAGATTTTGTTCCTCTTGGCCTAGGTAAAGTAATTAGTGACACTTGAGTTATCTAATTCCTTTGTTGATTGATAATTGGAGAGATTGCTAATTGGTTTGGAGTGCACTAAAGCTAGTCTTTCCTTGGGAGTTGGCTAGGACTTGTGGCTCAAGTCAATTCATCCACTTGACTTTCCTTTAATTAGTAAGGGTTAACTAAGTGGTAGCAATGAACAATTCTCATCACAATTGAGAAGGATAACTAGGATAGGACTTCTAGTTCTCACACCTTGCCAAGAGCCTTTTATAGTTGTTAGTTTATTTTCATTGCCATTTACTTTTCATGCTTCTTATCCAAAACCCCAAAATAACTCATAACCAATAACAAGACACTTTATTGTAATTCCTAGGGAGAACGACCCGAGGTCCAATACTTCGGTTTATAAATTTTAGGGGTTTGTACTAGTGACAAACAACTTTTTGTATGAAAGGATTAGTGATTGGTTTAGAAACTATACTTGCAACGAGAATTCATTTGTGAATTTCTATACCATCAAAAATCCATTCGTCACTCGGCGGCGGTGGCGGCTGTTCGGAGGAAGGGAGGGAAAGGTAGGGGTAATGGGGTGGGGGGTAATAGGGGAAGGAAGGGGGCGTGGGTGGCGCTGGGCGGTGACGGCGGCGCGGTAGTGGTGGTGGCGCGGCGTGGGCAGTGGCGGTTAAGGGGGAAGAAGAAGAAAGAAGAAGAGAGAAGGGGGAAGGAGGAAGGACGGGTGGGTGGCGGCGGGGTCTGGGTGGTCGGCGGCGTCTGGTGGTGGCGTGGTGGTGGCTGGGTGGTGGTGCTTGGTTGGAGAAGAAGAGAGGAAGAAAAGGGGTTTGGGGGGGCGCGACTGATAGGGTTCGCGTGACTGGGGGGTTATAAATTTGAATCTACGCGATCGCGTGGGGCACGTGGTCGCGTGGCTGGGGTGAAATAGGGTCGACGCGATCGCCGTGGAGGGCAAAAAGAGTGAATGATGTGATTGCCTGGGGCATGCGATCGCGTCGCTGGTATTTGTGTGAAACGCACAATTCCAGCGTCGTTTCAGCGCAACTCTTTGTCTCTTTTTGGGGTGTTGTGCAATCCATGCGACGCGATCGCGTCGCTCACGCTGTCGCGTGGGATTGAGGTTGTGCAAGTGACGCACCTTTCTGCTCTTTTCTTCCTATCGAGTGGCGTCAACCGGACTTCAAAATGGAATAGCTGATCGAGCTCTTTGGTACGCGGCTTTTAAATTGAGCTGTTCTTGCTACTCCCATAAACTAAATAAATTGGGTGGGTAAAACGCACAATGGCCGCACGATTCCAGCCTAACTTTCTGGACGTTGGATGTTTACGCCAATCTCCAGGTCACGTGGCCGCGTGAATGACGCGGTCGCGTGGGTAGTGTTTTTCGCAATTTGATGCGATCGCATGAAGGATGCGGTCGCGTCGCGCACCCCTTTTTTTATGCAGTATGCAGAATGCAAATATGAATGCGATGTAAAACTCCAGGTTCAATATAATAAAATAAAATAAAACTTGAAAACAAATAAAACTAAATAAAAATTGAAAAAGGGACGATCATACCATGGTGGGTTGTCTCCCACCTAGCACTTTTAGTTAAAGTCCTTAAGTTGGACATTGGATGAGCTTCCTGTTATGGCGGCTTATGCTTAAATTCATCCAAAAATCTCCACCAATGCTTGGAATGCCAATGGCCTCCGGGGTCCCAAACTAGGCATGTGAAGCTTTTGAGCAGCTTCAAACAGATTGTCAGGCTCTCGGGGTGACGAATGTCAGCATAGATTCCAGGGTCCCAAACTTTGCTTTTAAATCCGCCTTCGTCTTGATCTATACTTTTCCATCCGGGCGGTTTAGAAATTAGATTCTCACCAGAATAACCAAACGCTTTCCGAGATCCATTTGATTGAATATGAAACCAATCCTTACACTTCGAGTTGAAGCGTGGAACCTTAGTGAACCTTGTGCACCAGCTCTGAGTACGAGCCATGTCCCACTTACTCTTAAAGCCGCAGAGAGCTCTAAGCTGGCCATTTATTTCAAGCAAACCATATTCAAGTGGAAAAATACAGTTAAAGGTTAAGGATTGTACCCACTTGAAGCTTGTATTGGGTTGTAATGGCCTTGGGATAGGTGGTTCCAGTGGTTCTGTGAGTTCTACTCCCTTGTATTCTTCTGTGAAATTCTCCACTTCCTTGCAAGATTCTTCAAATGTATCCATGTCCTAATCAAAGCCATCTATGTCTTCCTCATCACTTAAGTCATAAACTGGAGGTTGAGAGAAATCTACCTCCGTATCATCTTCGTATTCACTTGGGGAAGATTCTTCGATCTCAGAGAATTCACTCGCGGATACAAGTTCATTACTAGGAGAACTTGACTTGAGATTATTGTCATCAAGGAAACTTGCTTCTTGGATTACTTTGTCTAGTTCTTCATGAAATACCTGCTCTGGGGATTGCGCACAATCCTCCTTAGCATCAATTGTAACATCCTTGACAGAATGCTCCACAACTTTGGATTCCCATGGAAGTTCAGCGTCTCCTAAGTATTCAACCAACTCTTCTTCTTCAATAATGACAGCTTCCTCTACTTGTTCTAGTACGAAACCATGCTCTGTCTTGTCTACTGGAGTTTCTAGTATTTCCTTCATGCTACGCTCTTCATTAGATTGTCTACATGGGGCTGTGGGATGTCTTTGAATGTTCGAACGTCTAGAAGATAATTGACTTACTGCTTGCTCCAGTTGATGAAGGGTTGTTTGAAGTCGATTTACTGTTTCCTTGAGGCGAACCTCTGATTCTCGGGGTGATAGATTTGGATATGGCACAGGGGGAAGTGGTGGTGTTTGGGAGTGATTGGATTGGAACTGGGGTAAATGAGGATCATACGGTAGTGAATGGTGAAAATGAGCTTGTGAGTGTGGTGGTTCGGAGTTATGTTGAGAGGATGGTCTATAAGTACAGGGTAGGGCTTGTTGGGAATTACAAGGTTGTCCACCATGTCTATTTGCTTGGTGTGCATTGTAGAATGGTCTTTGTCCATGATATCTTGGAGGGCGTTGTTGCCTAAAGGGTTGATTAGATCCTCTTGGCTCCATCCATCTTTGATTGTTCTGACCTTGATGCATGTCCCTGTTATAACTTCCATTCCTTTCAAAAACATTAGAACCAAACTCAAAGCGAAAGGGGTGAGAATTCATAGTAGCTAAAAAGAAATAAAGAGGGGAAAAATAAAGACAAATAAACAAGTAAAAGAAAAATATTTACAATAACCAATAATAAGGCACACGATTGCAGTTCCCCGGCAACGGCGCCATTTTTTGACGTTAGGATTTTTGCCAGTAAAGAATTTTATAAAAACAGTCGCGTCGTAGATATAGTCTCTAAACCAACAGAAATCCCTTCGTACAAACGTTTTGGTTGTCACAAGTAACAAACCCCTAAATAAATTGATAACCGAAGTATTCAAACCTCGAGTCGTCTTCTCAACGAACTGCAGGGAAGTATGTTCTTATTATTGGTTATGGAGGTTGTAAATTGGGGTTTTGAGAATGAGGAGTGAATAGCTTAATTAGCAATTAAAGTAACTGAAGAATAAGTAATTTAAATGGTAAGTAAAATAAATAGACGACTATAAATAAACTTTTGGCAAGGTATGAGAAATTAGAGGTCCTATCCTAGCTATCTGGTGCATGAAACTGTGATCTCAGGCAACAACACCAGAAACTCTATACACACGTCTTAATAAATCGTTTTTCATTCACAACTTCGATACAACTAACCAGCAAGTGCACTGGGTCGTCCAAGTAATAAACCTTACGTGAGTAAGGGTCGATCCCACGGAGATTGTCGGCTTGAAGCAAGCTATGGTCACCTTGTAAATCTCTGTCAGGCGGATATCAAATAGTTATGGAATTTTCGAATATTAATAATAAATAGAAAATAAGGATAGAAATACTTATGTAATTCATTGGTGAGAATTTCAGATAAGCGTATAGAGATGCATTCGTTCCTCTGAACCTCTGCTTTCCTGCTGTCTTCATCCAATCAATCTTACTCCTTTCCATGTCTGGCTTTATGTAAGGACATCACCGTTGTCAATGGCTACTTTTTATCCTCTCTGGAAAATGGTCTGATGCGCTGTCACTGCATGGCTAATCGTCTGGAGGCATCACCCTTGTCAATGGCTGCATCCCATCCTCTTGTGAAAATGGTTCAAATGCTCTGTCACAGCACGGCTAATCATCTGAGGTTTTCGATCATACTGGAATAGGATTTACCCTCCTTTTGCGTCTGTCACTACGCCCAGCACTCGCGAGTTTGAAGTTCGTCACAATCATTCAATCCCAGAGTCCTACTCGGAATACCACAGACAAGGTTTAGACTTTCCGGACTCTCATGAATGCCGCCATCAATCTAGCTTATACCACGAAGATTCTGATTAAGAGATCCAAGAGATACTCATTCAATCTAAGGTGGAACGGAAGTGGTTGTCAGGCATGCATTAGTGGGGGAATGATGATGATTGTCACGTTCATCATATTCAGGTTGAAGTGTGAATGAATATCTTAGAAGCGGAATAAGTTGAATTAAATAGAAAAACAGTAGTACTTTGCATTAATCTTTGAGGAACAGCAGAGCTCCACACCTTAATCTATGGAGTGCAGAAACTCTACCGTATGAAAATACATAAGTGATAATGGTTCAGGCATGGCCGAATGGCCAGCCCCCATGAAAGTCTAAGATAGCATAAAACTGATCAAAGATGATCCGAAGATGTCTAATACAATAGTAAAAAGTCCTATTTATAATAAACTAGCTACTAGGGTTTACAGAAGTAAGTAATTGATGCATAAATCCACTTCCGGGGCCCACTTGGTGTGTGCTTGGGCTGAGCTTGAATGTAACACGTGCAGAGGTCATTCTTGGAGTTGAACGCCAGTTTGTAACGTATTTCTGGCGTTCAACTCTAGCTTGTGACGTGTTTCTGGTATTTAACTCCAGACAGCAGCATAGAACTGGCGTTCAACGCCCTTTTACGTCATCTAAACTCGGCCAAAGTATGGACTATTATATATTTCTGGAAAGCCCTGGATGTCTACTTTCCTACGCAATTAGAAGCGCGCCATTTTGAGTTCTGTAGCTCCAGAAAATCTACTTTGAGTGCAGGGAGGTCAGAATCCAACAACATCAGCAGTCCTTCTTCAACCTCTGAATCTGATTTTTGCTCAAGTCCCTCAATTTCAGCCAGAAAATACCTGAAATCACAGAAAAATACACAAACTCATAGTAAAGTCCAGAAATGTGAATTTAACATAAAAACTAATGAAAACATCCCTAAAAGTAACTAGATTCTACTAAAAACATACTAAAAACAATGCCAAAAAGCGTATAAATTATCCGCTCATCACAACACCAAACTTAAATTGTTGCTTGTCCCCAAGCAACTAAAAATCAATTAGGATAAAAAGAAGAGAATATACTATAAATTCCAAACTATCAATGAAACATAGCTCCAATTAAATGAGCGGGACTTGTAGCTTTTTGCCTCTTGAATAGTTTTGGCATCTCACTTTATCCATTGAAGTTCAGAATGATTGGCATCTATAGGAACTCAGAGTTCAGATAGTGTTATTGATTCTCCTAGTTCAGTATGATGATTCTTGAACACAGCTATTTTATGAGTATTGGCCGTGGCCCTAAGCACTTTGTTTTCCAGTATTACCACCAGATACATAAATACCACAGACACATAATTGGGTGAACCTTTTCAGATTGTGACTCAGCTTTGCTAAAGTCCCCAATTAGAGGTGTCCAGGGTTCTTAAGCACACTCTTCTTTTGCTTTGGACCTTGACTTTAACCGCTCAGTATCAAGTTTTCACTTGACACCTTCACGCCACAAACACATGGTTAGGGACAGCTTGGTTTAGCCGCTTAGGCCAGGATTTTATTCCTTTAGGCCCTCCTATCCACTGATGCTCAAAGCCTTTGATCCTTTTTATTTACCCTTGCCTTTTGGTTTTAAGGTTTATTGGCTTTTTGCTCTTGCCTCTTGGTTTTAAGAGCTTTTGGCTTTTTCTGCTTGCTTTTTCTTTTTTTTTTTCGCCTATTTTTTTTTTCTGCAAGCTTTGTTCTTTGCTGCTTTTTCTTGCTTCAAGAATCATTTTTATGATTTTTCAGATTATCAAATAACATGTCTCCTTATCATCATTCTTTCAAGAGCCAACATATTTAACATTCTTAAACAACAACTTCAAAAGACATATGCACTGTTCAAGCATTCATTCAGAAAACAAAAAGTATTGTCACCACATCAATATAATCAAACTAAGTTCAAGGATAAATTTGAAACTCATGTACTTCTTGTTCTTTTGAATTAAAACAGTTTTCATTTAAGAGAGGTGATGGATTCATAGGACATTCATAACTTTAAGACAAAGTTACTAAATACTAATGATCATGTAATAAGACACAAACTTAGATAAGCACTTAATATAGAAAACGAAAAACAGAGAATGTAAGAACAAGGAATGAGTCCACCTTAGTGATGGTGGCGTTTCCTTCTTGAGGAACCAATGATGTCCTTGAGCTCTTCTATGTCTCTTCCTTGTCTTTGTTGCTCCTCCCTCATTGCTTTTTAGTCTTCTCTAATTTCATGAAGGATGATGGAGTGCTCTTGATGTTCCACCCTTAATTGTCCCATGTTGGAACTTAATTCTCCTAGGAAGGTGTTGATTTGCTCCCAATAGTTTTGTGGAGGAAGATGCATTTGAGGCATCTCCGGGATCTCATGGTGATGAGCTTCATGCGTCTCTTGAGATCCATGAATGGGCTCTCTTGCTTGCTCCATCCTTTTCTTAGTGATGGGCTTCTCTTCCTCAATGGGAATGTCTCCTTCTATGAAAGCTCCAGCTGAGTAACATAAATGGCAAATAAGATGAGGAAAAGCTAGCCTTGCCCCAGGAGAGGGCTTTTCGGCTATTTTGTAGAATTCAAGGGAGATGACTTCATGAACTTCTACTTCCTCTCCAATCATGATGCTATGAATCATGATGGCCCGATCCACAGTAACTTCAGATCGGTTACTAGTGGGGATGATGGAGCGTTGGATGAACTCCAACCATCCTCTAGCCACAGGCTTGAGGTCCAGTCTTCTTAATTGAACCGGCTTGCCTTTGGAGTCAATCTTCCATTGAGCTCCTTCCACACATATGTCCATGAGGACTTGGTCCATCCTTTGATTAAAGTTGACTCTTCTAGTGTAGGGGCGTGCATCTCCTTGCATCATAGGCAAGTTAAACGCCAACCTCACATTTTCCGGACTAAAATCTAAGTATTTTCCCCGAACCATTGTAATATAATTCTTTGGGTTTGGGTTCTTACTTTGATCATGGTTCCTAGTGATCCATGCATTGGCATAGAACTCTTGAACCATTAGGATGCCGACTTGTTGGATGGGGTTTGTTAGAACTTCCCAACCTCTTCTTTGGATTTCATGTCGGATCTCCGGATACTCATTCTTCTTGAGCTTGAAAGGGACCTCGGAGATCACCTTCTTCTTGACCACAACATCATAGAAGTGGTCTTGATGAGCTTTGGAGATGAATCTTTCCATCTCCCATGACTCGGAGGTGGAAGCTTTTGTCTTCCCTTTCCCTTTTCTAGAGGATTCTCCGGTCTTGGGTGCCATCAATGGTAATGGAAAAACAAAAAGCTTATGCTTTTACCACACCAAACTTAGAATATTGCTCGTCCTCGAGCAAGAGAAGAAAGAATAGATGAAGAAGAAGAAAATATGGAGGAGAGGAGGGAGAGGTGTATTCGGCCAAGAAGGGGAAGAGAGGGTTGTGTTGTGTGAAAATGAAGAAGAATGGCGGGCTTTATATAGGGAAGGGAGGGGGGTAAGGTTCGGCCATAAGGGTGGGTTTTGGGTGGAAAATTGATTTTGAATTTTGAAGGTAGGTTTATGGGGAAGAGTGGATGGATGTGAGTGGTGAAGTGGTTATAGGGAAGAGAGATTGAGGTGATTGATGAAGAGTTTTGGGGAAGAGTGTTTATGGGATTGTGTGAAAGAGGGGTGAGAAGAAGTGAGTGGAGGTAGGTGGGGATCCTGTGGGGTCCACAGATCCTGAGGTGATCCTGTGGGGTTCACAGATCCTGAGGTGTTCAAGGATTTATAACCTTGCACCAAATTAGGCATGCAAAATGCCCTTGCACACAACTCTGGGCGTTCAGCGCCAGATTGGTGCTTGTTCTGGGCGTTGAATGCCCATTTGTTGCCCATTTCTAGCGTTGAACGCCAGAACCATGCTTGTTCTGGGCGTTCAGCACCAGCTCTCCAGGGTGCAATTCTGGCGTTCAGCGCCAGAACCATGCTCTGTTCTGGCGTTGAACGCCAGCCAGATGCTTCTTATTGGCGTTTAAACGCCAGTAAGGTCTTCCTCCAGGGTGTGATTTTTCTTCTGCTGTTTTTTATTCCGTTTTTAATTTTTATATTTATTTTGTGACTCCACATGATCATAAACCTAATAAAACATGAAAGAACAAGAAAAATAAAATTAGATAAATAAAAATTGGGTTGCCTCCTAACAAGTGCTTCTTTAATGTCAATAGCTTGACAGTGGGCTCTCATGGAGCCTCACAGATGTTCAGAGCATTGTTGAGACTTCCCAACACCAAACTTAGAGTTTGGATATGGGAGTTCAACACCAAACTTAGAGTTTGGTTGTGGCCTCCCAACACCAAACTTAGAGTTTGACTGTGGGGGCTCTGGTTGACTCTGTTTTGAGAGAAGCTTACTGTGCCTCTTTTCCATGTTTACAGAAGGGTAACCTTGAGTTGTAAATACAAGGGAGTCCTCATTCAATTGAAGGACTAATTCACCTCTGTCAACATCAATCACAGCTCTTGCTGTGGCTAGGAAAGGTCTTCCAAGGATGATGGATTCATCCTCATCCTTCCCAGTATCAAGGATTATGAAATCAGCAGGGATATAAAGGCCTTCAACCTTTACTAACACGTCCTCTACTTGTTCATAAGCCTGTTTTCTTGAATTGTCTGCCATCTCTAATGAGATTTTAGTAGCTTGCACCCCAAAGATTCCCAGTTTCTCTATTACAGAGAGGGGCATGAGGTTTATCCCTGAACCAAGGTCACACAGAGCCTTTTCAAATATCATGTTGCCTATGGTACAAGGTATTACGAACTTTCCAGGATCCTGTTTCTTCTGAGGCAATGTCAGTTGATCCAGATCACTTAGTTCATTGGTGAACAAGGGAGGTTCATCTTCCCAAGTCTCAATACCAAATAATTTGGCATTCAGCTTCATGATTGCACCAAGATACTTGGTAACTTGCTCTTCAGTAACATCCTCATTCTCTTCAGAAGATGAATGCTCGTCAGAGCTCATGAAGGGCATAAGGAGGTTCAATGAAATCTCTATGGTCTCTAGATGAGTCTCAGATTCCTTTGGTTCCTCAAAGGGAAACTCCTTATTGATCACTGGACGTCCCAGGAGGTCTTCCTCACTGGGATTTACGTCCTCCCCTTCCTCTCCAGGTTCGGCCGTGTTGACTACGTCAATGGCCTTGCACTCTCCTTTTGGATTTTCTTCTGTATTGCTTGGGAGAGTACTAGGAGGGATTTCAGTGATCCTTTTACTCAGCTGGCCCACTTGTGCCTCCAAATTTCTAATGGAGGACCTTGTTTCATTCATGAAACTTACAGTGGCCTTAGATAGATCAGAGACTAAGTTTGCTAAATTAGAGGTATTTTGTTCAGAGTTCTTTGTCTGTTGCTGAGTGGATGATGGAAAAGGTTTACTATTGTTAAACCTATTTCTTCTACTATTATTAAAGCCTTGTTGAGGCTTTTGTTGATCCTTCCATGCGAGATTTGGGTGATTTCTCCATGAGGGGTTATAGGTGTTTCCATAAGGTTCACCTAAGTAATTTACCTCTGCTATTGCAGGGTTCTCAAGATCATAGGCCTCTTCTTCATAAGGCACCTCTTGAGTATTGTTGGATGCAGCTTGCGTTCCATTCAGACTCTGAAAAATCATATTGACTTGCTGAGTCAATATTTTATTCTGAGCCAATATGGCATTCAGAGTATCAATTTCAAGAACTCCCTTCTTCATAGGCGTCCAATTACTCACAGGATTCCTCTCAGAAGTGTACATGAACTGGTTATTAGCAACCATGTCAATGAGTTCTTGAGCTTCTGCAGGCATTTTCTTTAAGTGAATGGATCCACCTGCAGAGGTATCCAATGACTTTTAGCTAATTCGGACAGACCATCATAGAATATGTCCAGGATGGTCCATTCTGAAAGCATGTCAGAAGGACACTTTTTGGTCAGTCCTTTGTATCTCTCCCAAGTTTCATAGAGGGATTCACCTTCTTTCTGTCTGAAGGTTTGAACATCCACTCTAAGCTTACTCAGCTTTTGAGGAGGAAAGAACTTGGCTAAGAAAGCCTTGACCAGCTTATCCCAAGAGTTCAGGTTATCTTTGGGTTGAGAGTCCAACCATATTCTAGCTCTGTCTCTCACAGCAAAAGGGAAAAGCATGAGCCTGTAGACTTCAAGATCTACTCCATTAGTCTTAACAATATCACAGATCTGCAAGAATTCAGTTAAGAACTGAAAAGGATCTTCAGATGGAAGTCCATGAAACTTGCAGTTCTGCTGCATCAGAGAAACTAATTGAGGTTTCAGATCAAAATTGTTTGCTCCAATGGCAGGAATGGAGATGCTTCTTCCATGTAAATTGGAATTAGGTGCAGTAAAGTCACCAAGCATCCTCCTTGCATTATTATTATTATTTTCGGCTGCCATCTCCTCTTCCTGTTCGAAAATTTCTGAAAGGTGCTTGCTGGATTGTTGTAATTTAGCTTCTCTTAGTTTCCTCTTCAGAGTCCTTTCAGGTTCTGGATCTGTTTCAACAAGAATGTTCTTGTCCTTGCTCCTGCTCATATGAAAAAGAGGGACAGAAAAATAATAATAATAATAGGGGTCCTTTTTACCACAGTATAGAGGTCCCTGTGTGAGTAGAAGAAAAGAAGAAGAGAAAATTTGAACACAGATGGAAGAGGGGTTTCGAATTTGGGTGAGATGAAGTGTTAGTAGATGAATAAATAAATAGAAGGAGATAAGAGAGAGAGAGAATTTTCGAAAATAATTTTTGAAAAAGAGTTAGTGATTTTCGAAAATAGTTTTTGAAAAAGGTTAGTAATTTTCGAGAATTAAAATAAAAAATCAAAATAATTAGTTAATTAAAAAGAAATTTTGAAAAAGAGGGAAGATATTTTCGAAAATTAGAGAGAGAGGGAGTTAGTTAGGTAGTTTTGAAAAAGATAAGAAACAAACAAAAAGTTAGTTAGTTAGTTGAAACAAATTTTGAAAATCAATTTTTGAAAAGATAAGAAGATAAGAAGTTAGAAAAGATATTTTAAAATCAAATTTTTAAAAAGATAAGATAAGAAGATATTTTTAAAAAGATATGATTGAAATTAGTTTTGAGAAAGATTTGATTTTTAAAATCACAATTAATGACTTGATTTACAAGAAATCACAAGATATGATTCTAGAACTCAAAGTTTGAATCTTTCTTAACAAGCAAGTAACAAACTTGAAATTTTTGAATCAAAACATTAATTGATGATGTTATTTTCGAAAATTATGAGATAAAATTAAGAAAAAGATTTTTGGAAAAGATTTTTATAATTTTCAAAAATAACTAAGAAAAGTGAAAAAGAATTGATTTTTGAAAAAGATTTTGAAAAAGATAAGATTTTTAAATTGAAAATTTGATTTGACTCAATTTTTGAAAAAGTCAACTCAAATTTTCGAAATTTATGAGTGAAAAAGGGAAAGATAATTTTTTTGATTTTTGAATTTTTAATGATGAGAGGGAAAAATATGAAAAAGACTCAATGCATGAAAATTTTGGATCAAAACAATGAATGCATGCAAGAATGCTATGAATGTCAAGATGAACATCAAGAACACTTTAAATGTCAAGATGAACATCAAGAACTTATTTTTGAAAAATTTTTTAATGCAAAGAAAACATGCAAGACACCAAACTTAAAACTTTTTCATGTATAGACACTATGAATGCAAGAATGCATATGAAAAACAAGAAAAGATACAAAACATGAAAACATCAAGAGCAAACAAGAAGACTTACCAAGAACAACTTGAAGATCATGAAGAACACTATGAATGCATGAATTTTTCGAAAAATGCAAGATGAATATGCAATTGACACCAAACTTTCAACTTGACTCAAGACTCAAACAAGAAATATGAAATATTTTTTATTTTTATGATTTTTTATTTTTTTGGATTTTTGTATATTTTTTTCGAAAAAACATATAGGAAAAAGAAAATAAGGATTTCAAAATTTTTTTAATATGAATTCTAGGAATCTTGTATTCTTAGTCTAAAGCTCCAATCCGAGGGTTAGGCATGGCTTAATAGCCAGCCAAGCTTTAGTATGTAACTCAGACATGCCACGGCTGACATTCCAATTAACTTGCCTCTATGCTGATGGTTGGAAGCCCCTATCCAAAAGAATTAGACATGGCTTTACAGCCAGCCAGGCTTCAACATGCTTCATGAAACTCTAGAATTCATTCTTAAAAATTCTGAAGAAAAATATATTTTTGAAAAGATTTATATTTTAAAAAAAAAAATTTTTCGAAAACAAAGGAGAAAATTTTTGAAAGATTTTTGAAAAATTTTTGAAAATAAAACAAAAAGAAAATTACCTAATTTGAGCAACAAGATGAACCGTCAGTTGTTCAAACTCGAACAATCCCCGGCAACAGCACCAAAAACTTGGTGCACGAAATTGTGATCTCAGGCAACGGCGCCAGATACTTGGTGCACGAAATTGTAATCTCAGGCAACGGCGCCAGAAACTCTGTACGCACATCTTAATAAATCGTTTTTCATTCACAACTTCGATACAACTAACCAGCAAGTGCACTGGGTCGTCCAAGTAATAAACCTTACGTGAGTAAGGGTCGATCCCACGGAGATTGTCGGCTTGAAGCAAGCTATGGTCACCTTGTAAATCTTAGTCAGGCGGATATCAAATAGTTATGGAGTTTTCGAATATTAATAATAAATAGAAAATAAGGATAGAAATACTTATGTAGTTCATTGGTGAGAATTTCAGATAAGCGTATAGAGATGCATTCGTTCCTCTGAACCTCTGCTTTCCTACTGTCTTCATCCAATCAATCTTACTCTTTTCCATGGTTAGCTTTATGTAAGGACATCACCGTTGTCAATGGCTACTTTTTATCCTCTCTGGAAAATGGTCTGATGCGCTGTCACTGCATGGCTAATCGTCTGGAGGCATCACCCTTGTCAATGGCTGCATCCCATCCTCTTGTGAAAATGGTCCAAATGCTCTGTCACAGCACGGCTAATCATCTGAGGTTCTCGATCATACTGGAATAGGATTCACCCTCCTTTTGCGTCTGTCACTACGCCCAGCACTCGCAAGTTTGAAGTTCGTCACAGTCATTCAATCCCAGAGTCCTACTCGGAATACCACAGACAAGGTTTAGACTTTCCGGACTCTCATGAATGCCGCCATCAATCTAGCTTATACCACGAAGATTCTGATTAAGAGATCCAAGAGATACTCATTCAATCTAAGGTGGAACGGAAGTGGTTGTCAGGCACGGGTTCGTGGGGGAATGATGATGATTGTCACGTTCATCACATTCAGGTTGAAGTGTGAATGAATATCTTAGAAGCGGAATAAGTTGAATTGAATAGAAAAATAGTAGTACTTTGCATTAATCTTTGAGGAACAGTAGAGCTCCACACATTAATCTATGGAGTGCAGAAACTCTACCATATGAAAATACATAAGTGATAATGGTTCAGGCATGGCCGAATGGCCAGCCCCCATGAAAGTCTAAGATATCATAAAACTGATCAAAGATGATCCGAAGATATCTAATACAATAGTAAAAAGTCCTATTTATAGTAAACTAGCTACTAGGGTTTACAGAAGTAAGTAATTGATGCATAAATCCACTTCCGGGGCCCACTTGGTGTGTGCTTGGGCTGAGCTTGAATGTTACACGTGCAGAGGTCTTTCTTGGAGTTGAACGCAAGTTTGTAACGTATTTTTGGCGTTCAACTCTGGCTTGTGACGTGTTTCTGGCGTTTAACTCCAGACAGTAGCATAGAACTGGCGTTCAACGCCCTTTTACGTCATCTAAACTCGGCCAAAGTATGGACTATTATATATTGCTGGAAAGCCCTGGATGTCTACTTTCCAACGCAATTGAAAGCACGCCATTTTAAGTTCAGTAGCTCCAGAAAATCCACTTTGAGTGCAGGGAGGTCAGAATCCAACAGCATCAGCAGTCCTTCTTCAACCTCTGAATCTGATTTTTGCTCAAGTCCCTCAATTTCAGCCAGAAAATACTTGAAATCACAGAAAAACACACAAACTCATAGTAAAGTCCGGAAATGTGAATTTAACATAAAAACTAATGAAAACATCCCTAAAAGTAACTAGATTCTACTAAAAGCATACTAAAAACAATGCCAAAAAGCGTATAAATTATCCGCTCATCACTATCCTTATCAATGATGATGATAATTGAATCTTAATTCTACTTTGTTAATCTTTACTAAGATAAAGGAAGGTCAAGGGATTAATTGGTTTGATCTTCGAATCCTATTTATTTCCTAAGAAAAGATTGGGATTATTGAAGTTCAATTTAATTAACAAGATAACAATTATCAATCATGTTTGAGTTTGATAACTCCTGAGTTACTGATTTCTTAACCAAGACCAAAAGGAGAAAAGTAAATCTACCGGAATAAAAATGTCTTCAGATGGGAATAACAATAATGTAAATAAAATAAAGCAAGATTAAACTGAAATACCTCAAATAACATTAATTCAAAAGAGTAATCTATAACATGGAAGAATTCATAAATCAAATTGCAAAAGTAAATAAAAGGGAATATTGAACCTGATGAAGAGATAATCCTGAAAGCGAATAAAATCCTAATTCTAAATCCTAATCCTAAAGAGAGAAGAGAGAGGAGAGAACCTCTCTCAAAACTAAATCTAAATCATGAAAACTAACTAAAGTGGAGACTCTCTCTGAATGGATGCGTTCCCCCACTTCATAGCCTCTGGTCTATGCCTTCTGGACTTGGATTTGGGCCAAAAAGGGCTTCAGAATTTGCTGGGGCGTTTCCTGCAATTTCTGGTGCGTGGTCTCTGTCACGCGTCCGCGTGGGTCACGCGGTCGCGTCATTCGGAGTTTTCCTTGTCACGCGGTCGCGTCAGTCATGCGACCGCGTCATATGTGTTCTGCTTAAGGCGCGCGGTCGCGTCAGTCATGCGACCGCGTCGCTGCTTCTTCGCGCTTGGCATGCGTCCGCGTCGCCCATGCGATTGCGTGGATGCCAGTTTCTCCAAAAACTCCGTTTTGTGCTTTCCTTCCATTTTTGTATGTTTCCTTTTCATCCTTTAAGTCATTCCAGCCTTAGAAGATCTGAAACTACTCAACACACTAATCACGGCATCGAATAAAAATAAAGGTAATTAAAATAATTAATTTTAAAGCATAGGAAACATGTTTTTCACATACATCACATAATAAGGAAGGGAAAGTAAAACCATGCAAATAATATGAATAAGTGGGTGAAGGATTGAATAAATCACTCAGATTCAGCACAAAATATATCATAAAATATGGGTTTATCAATGATCAAGAGGTAAGCTCCACCAATGAATAATGTGTGGAAGAAGTTGGTGGGTAAGGAATTGAAGTTGAAAAAGCTTGCCAAGAGGTAGAGGTAGTCAAAGAAGAGCTCAAGGGAGTGGAACTTGTAAGATCATTAGGACCATCCCTTCCTAAGTCACCATCCAACACAACATTCAAGTGGGTAAAATTCTTATCCCTAAACTTTAATTTCTCACTTGAATATGGTTTGCTTGAGACGGATGGGCAACTTAGAGCTCTTTGTGGAATTAAGAGCAAGAGAGAATTAGTTAATGGGTGGAATTGCCAATCAAGGTTCTTTTTAGTTGGAAATTCAAAGTATAAGTGCAATGGTTGGTATAGTTCTCAATTGTATGGATCTAGGAGGAGAATTTGGTGTCCAAGTGAGAATTCTATGTGTTTGCCACCCAAATGGACTTGTCTTGATCAACTTGAAGATTGGTGTAGAAACAAGATTTGGGATCCGGGCATATATGAGGATCAATTTTGGGAGCCCTTAGCTTGTGTGGAACTTCACCAAAGTTTGGTGCCGTTAATTTTGAGATTTGGAGCTTACTTGAAATCCAAGCATTGGTGGAAGTTCAAGGATGAATACAACCATAATCCACCTTGACAAGGAGCTTCCCAATTGTCCTACTTAAGGACTTAAACTAAAAGTGCTAGGTGGGAGATACCCCACCATGGTAAACTCTTTCCATTCTCTTGTATATATAATCGATGAATGAATTGAGTTGCCATTGTTGGGTAGTTTTCTTCTTTGCATATTCTTGTTTTAGTATTTTGGTTGCTAGTTTGTTTGATTAGATTTATGCCTTAAGTTGTGGAATAGTTGTTGTTAAATTGTATTTTGCTAGAAGTGTAAGTTTTGTTTGCTTTGTATTAGAAAATTTTTCAAAAACCAAAAAAGTTGTTGTTAAATTTGAATTTTAGTTGCTTTAGAATGCTTATAGATTAGGAGAGTGCCCTGTTTCTGTTTTATGCCCCTTTAAAAAAATGGCGCGCCACGCCTAAGCATGGCCGACATGCATGCGTCGTTTGCCATATTTGGACTCCTGGTACAAAAACCAGAGTTGTGCTGGAGTGGTGCTGGTTTTGTGCAAATAGCACAATTTGACCCCACGCGTACGCGTGGGTGACGCTTACGCGTTACCTGTACTTTCTGCATTCCACGCGTACGCGTGGGCAACGCTTACGTGTCGCTTGTCCCTGTTGCCTCCCACGCGCACGCGTGGGCAACACTTATGCGTCGCCTCGCGCCCTGTTTCTTCTCCTTTCTTCTTCTTTCTTCTTCCTTCTTCTCTTCTTCTTCTTTCTTTCTACCTTTCTTCTTCTCTCTTCTTCCTTTCTTACTTTCTTCTTTTCCCTCTCTTAAAAAAAATAATAAATAAATAAATAAATAAAAATAATAAAAAATTTCACTTTTTATTTTTCTCATCTTTCGTTTTCTTTTGTTTATTGTACTTGCTTATTTTCATTCATTGCATTTTAATTTTGTTTTTATAGCTAATTCTTCTTTTCTTTCTAAGTTTCTTGTTTTAACATTGGTGTTAGATTTCTCTTACTCAATTGTTGAGAATTTCTTGGATTAATTTGGTGCTTCTTGACTTGTTTGGTATTGTTGGGTGATAAAATTTTTAGGTCAATGCTTAATATTTGATAACTCTTGCATCCTTTGTGCATTGACATGAACTTTTAATGTCTCTCATGACCCACTCTTTCTTGTTTGAACTTGGTGCCTAGCATGTTCTTCATGGCATTTACTTATGCTTTGACTTTACTCTTGCATCAAGTTTTAGTTGCTATGCCCTTTGCCTATATTGCTCTCTCACTTACATGCGTAGCTAACATGTAGTGAGAACCCTACTTTTATTCGGCATTAGCCCCCGCTTATGTTCTATTTGCTTTAATATCTTTGTAGTGGGCTTAACTTTCTTTCTTTTTCCTCTCCTTTTAGGATGGCCACCAAAAGGGAAAGGAAAAGCATTCTAAATGGGGCAACAAACAAGTTCATCCGCACAATCTTTTGAAAGAGCTCATCAGTTGTAGCAACCCATCCACCTTGCTCTTCTTAGCATGCACTGAGGATGGTGCAAAATTTTTAAAGTGTGGGGAGGTCGTCCGACCAATCTCCGTGGGTAACAACTTCCTTTTTCAACACCAATGTTAGCTAGTTGTTGCATTGCATGATAGGTTGCATGTTAGTTAGAATTTGTACATATTTTACCACTTCTTTTATATTAGGACTACTTGGTTAGGGTGATGATTTCTTTTCCAAGAAACTATTTTTAGGGCACCCTACCAATTTGAAAAATTTTTTTGTTGAACTTGCTTGAAGAATTTATCTTGGAACATGGTTTGAGCTAAGAACACATAAGCATGTGAGTTTTGAGCCCAATTGTGTGGTTACATCATATAACTACTTATTTTTATTCTTGTGTGTATTATTCTCTTTTTATGATTGTAATCTTTGATTTGTTTGATTCTTTATGTCCATTATTCCATGTATACATGTATTTATATGATTGAGGCCATCATTTTATTTAGCTCACTTACCCAAATAGCCTACCTTTCATCAACTATTGTTAGCCAAATTTGAGCCTATTTAATCCCTTTTGTTCTTAATTTTAGCACATCACTACCCCTAAGTGAAAAATAATAAATGTCCCTTAATTTGGATCTTTGATTAGCTTAAGCTAGTGAGGGTGTGTATCATTTGGGTATGAAAAGCTTGGGACATTGATTGAGGTAAAAGTGTATTTTGTATTTTTGTTGAAAATCATGGGATTGGATACGTTCTTATGCATTAAATATGTAAAACCATATGCATTGATACGTTTGTATGTACTTTGTTGTGAAAAAAATATGAAAAAAATGTAGAAAAAAAATAAAAATAAAAGAAACAAAAATATATAGAAGAAAAAATGCAATAAAAAGGGGACAAAAATGCCCCAAAGCAAAGTAATAATAACAATGCATATGGAATGTGAATTAAAGAGAATGCATGAGTATGTGAAAAAGTGGGAACCATGGGTAGCTAGGTATTGTATTAGAATTATATAGGCTGTTGTATATGTTTGGTGAGAGCTTAGCTAATCAAAGATTCAAATTTCAAGCTCACTTGACCATATGCATCCTTACCTTTATCCTAGCCCCAGTACAACTTATGAATAAGTCCTCATGATAAATATATGCATGCATTGAATAATTATTGATTGTTAGATGAAAAACAAATCATAGAAAGTATGATTAGAAGAGAATTGAGTGAATCAACCCTATACACTTGAGTGACTAGAGCGGATACACGTCCCGTGAGGGTTCGATGCTCAATTCCCTATTCCCAACTTTCACGAGCTTTCTTCTTGCAAGTCTATTTGAACTTCATTTTGAGATTTGAATTTGTGGAGTTTGTGAGTCGTCATATGACCTTAACCCTACTTGTTCATATATGTCTTGGAGATTGATTTACTTTTAACCAAGTAGGTAGAAGCCTTTTGCATCTAGTTGCATGCATGTAGATAGGTTATTATAATTTATTTGCATTGAATAAATGTTCATACCCCATTTTTTATCTTTCTTAGTTTAGCATGAGGACATGCTTAGTTTAAGTGTGGGGAGGTTTGATAAATCCTAATTTTGTGGTTTATCTTGTGTTGATTTTAGGAGATTTTATCAACTTTTCTCACATTTATTCAATGAAATAGCATGGTTTTGTGAATCTCTCCTAATTTGTGCTTAAGAGTAAAAACATATTTTTTAGACCTTTAATTCGCTAATTTTACTTCACTTTAATTCCATTCAATGCCTTGATATGTTTGTTAAGTGATTTCAGGATTAAAAGGCAAAGATTGGGTTGAAGGAATGAAGAAAAAGCATGCAAAAATGGAGAACTCATGAAGAAATGAAGGAATTGCTAAGCTGTCAATCTTGACCTCTTCATACTAAATCGATCATAACTTGAGCTACAGAGATCCAAATGAGGCGGTTCCAGTTGCGTTGGAAAGCTAACATCCGGGGCTTCAAAATGATATGCAATTTTTTATAGTTTCCTTGCAGTTAGGCGACGCGCACGCGTTGCAGGATCAGCGTGACTCACTTAAAGGCAACACGTGACCAGCGATTTCTGAAGCATTTTGGGCCCAATCCAATCCATTTCTGATGCTATTGAATCAGAGATTGAAAGGAAAATGAACCAAGTAATCATAGGAGAGTTTTCATGATGTTTTAGGGTAGAATTCTAGAGAGAGAGAGGCTTTTTTCTCTCTCTAGATTTAGGGTTCTTATTTCTATTTCCTTTTTTATCTAGATTTTAATCTTGTTTCATTTTAGTTTTCCTTTACTTTTAATTGTTCTAGTATTTTAGTTTACTTACTTCTCTTGTTAATTTCTTATGTTGCTCTCTTTTATGTTGATGAACCATTGTTGGATCTTGATTTCGTCTAATGCAATTTTATGTTTCCATGTCTTCTTTTATGTTTATCTTCATTGCTATTGTTGAATTCTTGCTTATGTTAGTTATGGGTTTTGTTAATTCTTGCATTTTGTGATGTTTACTTTTATTGCACTCTAGGTGTTTGATAAAATATTTGCACTAGTTTTTGAGTAGCTTTCTTTACTCTTGGCCTAAGTTAAGGGAATTGAGTGACCTTGAGTCATTGGGTCTCATTGAATTGGTGATTTGAGAACCCTATGTGGTCAATTTGATAACCATTGATACTAGCCTACTACTAAGTCAATTAGTAGCTAGGTTAGGACTTATGAATTGATGTTGGTCTAGCCATTTGACATACTTCAAGTATAGAAGTAGACTCAATGAGCTCGGTTCTTCATAATTGTCAATACATGGTTTGTAGACAAAGATGGTGATCGCAATTTCCATGCCCTAGCCAAGAGTTCCTTTCCTTTGTTTTATTAGTTAATTGTCGTTTACTTTCTTGTTATTATATTTTCTTGTCAATTACAAATCAAACCCCCTTGCATCTTCATAGCCAATAATTGAACACTTCATTGCAATTCCTTGTGACACGACTCGAGGTTTGAATACTTCGGTTAATTTTCATTGGGGTTTGTACTTGTGACAACCAAAATCTTTAAAACTTGTTTTGAGTATTTTTAGTTGGTTGGGAACTATACTACCAACAGAATTATTTTGTGTGAAATTCCTAACCATACAAAAATACTCTTTCAGTAAGCTTCTGCAATCTCCTTCATCTACATGAGAACCATGGAGGAGATTTCCTCAGCGGAGAATTGCTTTTCCTCTCCCTTGTAGTTCACCACGATCATGGGCTTGTCGCCAGGACCTGGAATCACCTTGAACGGCCACAATTTCACCAAATAACACCAACAATGGCAACAACAACTCAAATACCCTTCATCATCATCTTTCTCCCTTAACCTCTTCACTCCACTGTTTACCTCAACCTCCTCCCTACTCCACTCTCTCCAGTCTCCACCCAAATCTTTAACAACAACAATACCAACTATTTTTTTTAATTTCAAAAAAATCAAACAAACCAACACAGAATCAACAATAACAATAAAGTAAAGAATGCAGCAACAACGCACATAACTATATTTAATAAATCAACTTAGGGGAGACAGCGACAGTAACATTCTTTTGTCACATGGAATTAGAAGTTGGGCAAGAAGGAACTGGCACATCAATAACCCCTTCAAGCACAACACTCAGAAACTAGTCCTAATTGCACAAACAAAACTCAGAAACTGCCACGAACAAAACAAAAAAATTGAAAATTTTCTATGAACCCAGATCATGATTCAACTTCGGATTCCATAGAAACGAATCAAAATTGTTCCTTTCGAAGAAGGAAGATCTAAAACGACCGAAAATCACTTAATGAAAAAAAAAAGAGAAAATTAATAAAAAGGAGAAGATTTTACATTTTTGACAAGGATGAAATTAGTGGTAACGAGAGTGGTGACTATACCGCCGAAAAAATATGTGTATTTAAATATGTGTTTAAATTTCAGTATTATTTTTAAATAGTGAATTTAAAAATTAATAGTGAATTTAAAAATTAATTATTTTATTAAAAATATACAATTTGATATGTAATACTCTTTTACAATAGTACATAAAAATTAAATTTAAAGTTAAAAATAATTGATATAAGATGTTTTTTTTTTTTTTGTTAAAAGGAAATTAAAAAGAATAAGAGAAAACGACGTCGTTCGTCCATACCAGTGTAAAGTCATCATCATCAACATCATCATCATCACAGTGGAAGAGGTTGTTTCCTCCTCTCATCCCTCACTCACTCGACAGTCGACACACACACACTGTCAATGAGGTGAAGCATAGCATAGCTTTGCTTAACTCAATTTCAAACATTATCACTACCCTTTTTGTCATTACCCTATTTTCTTTTCTTCTCTTATCAGTGTTCCTGTGCTATCACTACGCACCACAACCACAGGTAAGAGATAACCTCTCTTCTTTTTTTTTTCTTTTTTCCTTTTGGTATAGTTTTCATTATTTTATGTGGCTGTTCTCTGCAAGTGAAAAATTTCATTACTTTTTGCAAAGTTCACTATAAAATGGACTCCAATTTCATATGAAACCAAATTTGCTTTGTGTATCGTTAATTCGTTACTTCTTAAAGAAATATACTTGTTAGGCGGTGTTAGCTTAGTTGTTAAGCTATGTCTGTTCATCAAAATTATAAATGTATTTTCTTTTTCCTTTTTTTTATTATTCAGAATAATATGGAAATCAGTGGCACCCACAATGGGAGTAGCATGATGTGGTTCTTCAAGGATCGAGGGTTTGATGATAACAGCATACATGGAATTTTCAGAAAGTGCAAACGCCTAGAGAGTGTTCACAAAGAGAGAGCAAATGAGAATTGGGAATACTTGAGAACCATTGGAATTCAAGAGAGGAAGATTCCTTCCATTGTTTCGAAATGCCCCAAGATCCTGGCCCTCGACCTCAACGAGAAGATTGTCCCCATGGTTGAGTGTCTCAGGACACTAGGAACAAAACCCCATGAAGTCACCTCTGCCATTGCCAAGTTCCCTCACATACTCTCGCACAGCGTCGAAGAGAAGCTCTGTCCCCTCTTGGCATTCTTTCAGGCATTAGGCATACCCGAGAAGCAAATTGGGAAAGTGATACTGATCAATCCTCGGCTTATCAGCTACAGCATTGAAACAAAGTTGAAAGAGATTGTGGACTTCCTTGCTAGCCTTGGTCTTGATAAAGATGGAATGATTGGAAAAGTCATAATGAAGTTCCCGTTTATAATGGGTTATAGTGTTAACAAGAGGCTCCGGCCGACTTCAGAGTTTCTGAGGTCGATAGGCCTAAGTGAGTTAGATCTTCAGGCTGTAGCTATGAACTTCCCTGCAATCTTAAGTAGAGATGCAAAAAAGGCTTTGGTGCCCAATTATGATTTCTTAAAGAAATGTGGATTTCAAGACCCACAAATATCTGCTTTGGTTGTTGGTTTTCCTCCTATCTTGATCAAGAGCATACAGAATTCTTTAGAGCCAAGGATTAGGTTTTTAGTGGACGTGATGGGGAGACAAGTCGATGAAGTCATTGATTATCCTTGCTTCTTTCGTCATGGCCTCAAAAGAAGGTTAGAGTCGCGGCACAAACTTCTAAAGCAGCGGAACCTAGATTGTAGCTTGAGTGAAATGCTGGCCTATAATCAGAAGAAGTTCAACATGAAGTTTGGCTTGTTAAAATTGAGTAACTAATTTATGGTTTTTGCTATTAGTTTAATAGTTTGATCTATATATCTGTCTTCTTTTTAAATTTATGGCATTTAATATTCATCTGATTGTTTGCTCTAATCCTAGTCTTGTGATCTTGTGATCTTTGTGTGACATATATACTGGGGTTTCCTCTGTCATAATGCCGTGATGGCAACAAGGTCTCGTGAGTCCTGTTGCCATATACGCAACGGTTTTCGACATGTCAAATTCTTTGCAGCAAGTTTCATGGATTGTGAATAAAGATTTAGGTAAAGAAACTCAGTCAATATCTGGTTGAGTATAATCAGAAATTTTCATTTGTTCTCTCTAATCAATTGTTAATATCATTAACTTAACCCTACCTTAAATACATTGTGATCATGATGCCTGGAAATTGATAGTCAAACTAAGCACAATTGTGGTGCCTATAAACCAATTTGGTGAATGTTTCAGTGTAGCATGTGAAAAATACATTGCCAATGTGTTTAAAGAGGATTAGAAAAAAACATACCCTAATACTTCCCTGTTACTAATAGAAAACATTGCTATGACTTTTCCCTCTCAATCTTCTCTATTCTCTTGAGATTATTTTAGTTTTAATATGGTATAGTCGTGGAAATAAAAGTCAACTTAAATCTCACCTGGGCGTTACCCTGCTTGCTGCAGTAATAAGAAATTGTTCAAGAATATAAACACACTCATTTAATTGCTTTAATTTTGACCTATCGCAAGAGTACATGATAAGCTGATATTAACACCATATCTAGTTATAACTTACAATTAAGCAAACTTTTCCTTCTAAATTATGTATTATACATGTAAATCACTCTGAATGCTTGAACTAGCAAGCACCAAGTGGTTTTCCATTTAACTAGATCAAAATGCTTGCAAGGTAACAACTAATAAGCAGAAGCATAAATGACAAAGTTTCTTAACACAATCATTTACACTATAGGATGCTACACTGATTCATTATATATGAATTCGAAGGTAGCTTGGTTGCAGCAGTTGCCGCCGCCACAACTTTTTTTTCTTTTTTGGTATTTTTTTGGATGATTTATTCTGCAATGTTAATTAAATTATCAGTAATGTGGCATAATTGTGTGTGCTCCCTCTGGGATGGTTGATTGGTTTTTCATTGCTGTTGAAAGTGAAGCTACGGCCTCTCCAACTGTCAAGAACAGGTTTTGTGCTGGTATGAATTCATCGGCTTCATCTACTCTTTTCAGCTTTTCTATGACCTCGGCGAGTGGATTCACCAGCACAAGCTGTCAAAAGTCACATGAATTAGTCACATTTGAGATGTAGATTTTAGACTTATGTATCAAAAAGTGTGTAAATAAATAAAGTAAATGACAGTTTAGGATCCTTGCCTCAATTCCCTTCTTTTCCAATGCTGCTTTCAAATCCCTGAAAAGTGAAATTCCACTTGTGTCGATGGCACTCACAGCTGAAAATTACAAAAAGATGCGATGCACATTAGTTTTTTTTGTTGGATGAGTACCCTTTACATGGTAAGAAGGAAGAACATGAGTATATTAGTGATTCCTAGAAACTATGAACCTAGTGACACCTTGCAACATATAACTTAATAACAAGAAAATCAGCACAATATGAATTTTCAACTTTAGTATGTCTTAACTAATGATCTTACCTGACATTTCCAGGATCACAAATTGAAGGCTTGAGTATTCCTTTTTGTTGTCTTCTTCATCTTCAATCCATCGTAACGTCCTAAATTTGACATGCCAATGTTGAGTACCAGAGGAAACAAAAACAATGCACCAAGAACAAGTTTACATTACTGAATATGTAAGGCTGAAACTAACCTTTCGTTGAGGTATGTTATGTTAGCGAAATTGATGGGAGCTTCAATGCTTAAAATGAGAAAACCAGGTACTCTCACAGCTTCCTTATACTGATGAAGATTTCTATATATGTCTGTCCCTGGTATCTTTCCCAACATAACTGTTTTAGGCCTTGTAATTTGCAGTAAGATCTTAAATGTTGATAATCCAACCTGATCAATATTACAATCATTACTTGTCAATCAAAAAGAGCTCCAATGTGTTTTTTTTTTCTACTTGTAATTCCACATATGCATTTGTCTCTGCATTCTAGTTACTCCCTTGTTTAAGATGCATAAATAGGATATATCCAAAAAACAGTGGATCTTGTTTTTTCTAGAGAAAGTAAGGAATTAGTGAATTACTCCTTAATGTTCTTTTTTTATGTCGGTGACCTTTTTTGGTGCATCGTTTTATCAAGAGTAAAGTTTGTTTTTTGTCTGTAACTTGTGTTTTTCGTAAAAAATATCTCCAACGTTTAATTTCATTTAATTTTGTCCATTACGTTTTCGATTTGTGTCAATTATCCCTAGACATTAACTTCATTTAAAACATTATGGACAAAATTGAAAACACCCAGGGGCAGCTTTGACACTAATAAAAAAGTTAGAGATAAAATTGAATGAATCGAAAACGTTGGACGACAAAATTGAATAAAATTAAACGTTAGGAATATTTTTAAAGAAAAGAGTAAACTTTGGGACAAAAAACATACCTTATTTTTTTATCAATGTATCTATTATATCTAGATATATTGATTTAAAGATGTACCAGAAAGTGACAATGACATAGAAAAACCAGAGGAAATTTGAGAAAAACATGAAGAAACTCGTGAACTTACTGCGAGAGCAAGTCCATGCTGGACAGAGATGAAAATAACACCAAAGAATGCGGTCAACATAACAATGAAATCGAATTTGTCGATCCTCCAGATGAGGCAAGCAGCAGGGATATCAATGAGACCGATCACCGCCGTGACTATGATTGCACCCAACACAACATTAGGCGTGTATTGGAACAATGGCATAAGGAAAAGGAGGGTCACCATGACTGTCACAGACATCACTACATTCGACACGGCTGATTTCGCCCCAGCATTGTTATTAACCGCTGAGCGAGAGAATGCACCTGAAATTCATTGTCTTAACTTGTAAGTTTCTTCACGCTATGCTTCATTAGCATCAAAGGGAGTCACTTGAAAGGTTTTTAAGGCTGCAGAAAAGTTGAACCTGTTGTAACATAGCAGGAAGTGAAGGAGCCAACCACATTCATGAATCCGATGGCCATCATTTCTTTATTACCATCCACTTTGTAGTTTCTGAGAGCTGCAAATGTTCTTCCTACTGCAATTCCTTCCTGTTTAACACATTCCAATTTTATCCATTAATACTAGTTTAGATCAAACCAATTGTGAACCAGTAATTGATATGCTGCATCTTCTACTATGTGTGTGTCAAAATTTTGTTGTTGATGGCTCCTAACTAAAACACAGAGTAAGTGTAAAAGTATGATTGGGTGTTAATATAAAACTTATATGGTCATTATATGAAAAATTAAACTTGATGAGTTTATTATTTTCTATGCATTATCAATGTAAAACATTTTTAGTTTTTTACACATCCAATAAGTGTTACAGCATAGATAAAAATGAAAATTTCTAAGTTGTCAACACTTTCTTTGATTTTGTCTTATATTTGAACTAATAGTAGCCAGTTTTTCTATTTTCATACTAAAAATATAGGTTCCTAATATTTTTCGATAAAAATAACATTTATTAATATGAAATATAAAGTATAGGACTTACAGTGAGGGATAAAATGCCTGTGATAATCCCAGTTTTTATGACAAGGCCTAGATGACTTCCATGAAACCGCAACATGTTCCAAGAAGGAGGATTTATTCCTTCTTGCAGTTTTCCAATCTAGCAAAGCACAGTTACTTAGTAATTGTGATCATAATTATCATTTTTTCCCTTCTATATTGCACTGTTATTTTAACAGTGTTGGTCAATTTAAATTAATTTATCTGTATTCAAATATATTAATATATGAATTTACAAAAGAAAATCAATATAGAAAGAGAATAAAAGGAGTATAAGTAACTTACTACACTGATGCCATGGTTTTGGCCCTTAATTGCAAAAACCAAGATAGTTGAGATGATAACAGATACAAGAGGAGCACCAGCTGAGACCCAGAAAAGTTTTGGTTTTCTTATACTCTGCATGCATTTATTTAGATGAGTTATTCAAAACTACCATGGATGCATTTATTGTGAGAGAGTACATTTATATACTCATGCACAAAAATAAGAGTGGTACGTCATTATTATATTATATCAAATATTTTGAACAGTTTGAACATGGAGAGCACTTTAATAAATCCAATTTTACTTGCAGAGTCAAAAATTGGTATTTTCGGGAATTATGGTATAATAGATTATAGGCCCTTTTAATAAACATTTGAAAGCTGAAATATGGTTCTAGTTTAGATTAGTGCTCATCTAAGTTCTTAGTGGTGCGTAATAAGCAAAGAATAATTGGGAGTTAATTTTTTTTATTAATTTTAGATATTTTAAAAATAAATTATTTATCTTACATTTTAGATTTTAAACTATAAATCTTCTAAGGAATGAAAATTTTTAAAATTAAAAAAAATTAATATTAACTAATTAAAAATTAGTTTTTTGACCAATTTTTTAGACAATTCTGAATAGTACTAACACAATTTTGCATATTATATGGAGGAAGAATTTTGTTTTTTTTTTGTTTTTTTTTTAAGTTGGCTATTTAAATTGTTCAAATAACAAAACCCCTTATAAAATATCTCTTAAATATTAACGGGAGAAGCCAGAGGACCACTTCTTTGTTGTTGAATTAAATGTAGGTAGTACCGAGCAGTACCAAAAACCAAAATAAAGTGTACTGACCGTAATTAATATATATATTTTAAAAATATATAATGAATATACATTAAGTGTTTGTAAATATTTTTGTCTAAGGAAAAATTTGAAGACACAACTGTAGTTATCTTAGTTGACAAAGAATAAATTTAAATCTCATGAAGTCTTAACTCTTGAGTGTGATGTTCGTTATTGATAAGTGATATGTAACGGTGATCAAAGTGTTTCAAAACATATTTAACTCTAATAAAATGACCAATGCCAAATTTATTTACCATAAAAAAATTGCCCAATTTATTTAAATATATATTTTTCTCAAGAAGAGAACAAAAGTGCAAATGCATTGAACTCAGAGGTTACTACGGAATCCGTGACTCTGAACCCACTGTGGCATGTTTAAATTCGGTCATAGGAATTAAAGCCTGAACTCTGAAGTGAAGAGCAAACAGGTGTTTGATTTCTCCTTCCATGAAGATTTCATCTTTTAACGTTGTCTTAATGGCCTTGTCTTATTGCTACTCTTGGACTTGAAGGTAGTTACATATGTTTCTCAGAGAGAAATTTTTAACTAATACTTAGGTTAACTATCAATATCTTTAAGTGTTATCCTGTTACCAAATAAACCTAAAGTATTAAATATCCCAAAAACATGTACTTATATTATAAATATGAACATTTTTTTATATAATTAAAACCAAATGGATTATTTTAAAATCATTTTTCAAGTAAAATATTTAAATATAAATTAATTGTATAATTGATTAATAAAAGCTGTAAATAAATAACAAATTGTAATTAACTATGTAAAGGAAAAGTTATTGTATAAGAGAAGTTTTTCTTCAAATGTATTTTGTAAGCATACAGTAATTTCTGGCAGTAGAAATTACATAGCAGAAAGAAAAATAAAAATAGGAGGGAAATTAAATAACGTACAATGTGTCTTGCCAGTAATAGTAGCATCAAGAAGCAAATTCCCATTAGTATTGTTTGCCATGACCACTGCCACATAATAAAACCACAAAAATCACTTTTTGAGACACAATATAGATGGAAACAAATACCATTGTTTATGAATGCAAGTGGTATTGTGTGTATATGTATATTATTTTGGAGGAATAATGTTTGTACTATTTAATTTTTTGTCTTCTTTTATTTTTTATCATTTATTTTTAATATTAAAATGAAAATTATACAAAAATACATAAAAATAGTGTATATAATTTTTTTTTATTTTCTCTGTGTTCATGCATTATGTTTTTGTAATATATATAAAAGGAGTAGTATATAATTATATATATGTATATTTTAATTAATTAACCTCATGAACATTGTGAAAGACAGAAGTCATAACAGGAACCAGGCCCATTTGTTTAGTGAAATGTGTGATTCCAAGGAGGCTCTTAAGTTGTTGCAGTGAAACAATTATAGCTGCTCCAGCCATGAAACCAATAAGTATGGCCTTTGATAAAAAGTCAATGATAAACCCAAGCCTGCATTAAATATAATTATGGTAGTATAATTGAGAAATTTGGAAAGATGAAAAGAATATTACTAAAGATAACAAGACCAATAATTATTATATATTATGTTTATGATATGATATATAATAATATAATCCTACTATAACGATTTGCAATACAATTAATTGGACTATTTCAGAAATATTTTGACCCCCTGAACATTTTACACTCATCTATATACTAAAAATAAAAAACAAAATATCAATTTTGTAATATTTTTTTAATCTCTACTACTAATTATATGTAATAATTATTACTATTTTTTTATAAAATTAAAATTATATATTTTACCGTGTCTGACAAAACACATGACAGACACGTGTGTATCTTACTAAAAAAAATCTTATAATAATTTTGTGCGTCTAAATAAGTGATAAGTAATAACTCTAGTAATTGTAATTGAAATTAAAAGGAGAAAAAGGGAAGAAAAGTGCAAATAAACATAAAAAGTGATTATTAATTAATGTATTAACCTTAGAATCCCAAGAGAAGCTTGAAAGAGACCAGCAAAGAAGGTAGAAGTGAAAGCAAGCTGAAGAAAGAGAAGAGGGTCTGTTGTTGGAGACACTTCTTGCCTCAACATGGATCCAAGAACAAGAGAAGCAATTGAAACTGGTCCTACAGCTAGGTCCCTTGAGCTTCCAAGCACAGCATAAACAAGTGGCGGAACAAAGCTAGAATCTAAAATAAACAACAACAAAAATATATGCCAAAATCAACCAACATAACATAACAACTCACCCCCCATCATAGCACAACTTGTGCGGAACAAGAATCAATAATAATACACTTACATAGTCCCACAATTGGAGGAAGGTTTGCAAGCTTTGCATAACTGATTCCCTGAATAACAAAAGGAAAATCCATAATTCAATAAAAAAAATATATAAACACAAAATGTCTAAAATTCAATCCTGATTACACTTTATTATATTATTTTAAATAAAAATTTAGTTTCAATTTAAAATTATTTATGTGAATAATACACAAATTAAAATGAGAGTGTACATTATTTACATTTCAAACATTAAAAAAAAAATAGAAAGAAAAAACACGTGTCAAATTTACATGTAGCTTTATGGAAAAGTTTATTAGGCTTTTAGGAGAAATAGTTTACGAGACAGAAAGAACATTTGGACTATGCAAAGTGCCTAACCTGAGGGATGGCCAAACTAGCAATGGTGAGGCCAGCGATAAGGTCAGATTTGAAGAGTTGGAAGGTATAATTAGGACCCCATTGAAGAATAGGGAAGAAATATTGAGCTCCAAGAACAAATTTGGTCTTCAAAGGTTGTCCCTTGAATTGCCTCAAAGGATCATCAGGGAAGAATGTTTCCTTGAGCCTAGCCTTGAGCTTCTGGAAGGTGCTCTTGTGTGGTGGAGCCACAACATGGTGCACTTCTTCCATTGCCACTTCTACACAATGAGAATGCAAAATAATATTGTTGTTATTGTTATGTTCCATTAGGAATAACACAATAATAATAATAATAATAATAATAATAATAATGTTGATGTATGTATATGTTATCTAAGGTAAGGGGTATGTATATATATGTGGGTTTCGAGAGAAATGGTTTGGTTCCTTTTTATTTGAGAGTTCCTCAACCTACCCCATTCATCAACACAAACAAAGACCGCTATAATAAAAACAAGATCGCACCCTGTGTTTACTAAAGTACAAAAGGATAAAAACAAATAAACATACAATAATAGTTTCAGAAATTGAAAAGAAAAGAAAATAATAGTGTTGTATATGCCAAAACGTTGTGTATGTGAGGTAACTTAATTGAGTCCTTAATTCACATTTCATTTACCTGTTTGGTATAATGATCAGTAATAAAAAAATACTTTTAAATATAAAAATCAATCACAAATATCTTGTTGTGAATCCGATATATAATTAATAAATTTGATTATAACTATAAATTTTATTTGGTTTTTTAATTAAATTTAATTTAACTGTTATTATAAGTTGTATGTCTCTCAAAAATATTATTATTAAAATATTTATAAATGTGAAATATCAATTATTTTATGAATTAATTTTTGAGTTGAGTTTTACTAAACGTTTAAATCTATTTAATTTTTATATATTATTAATATAAAAAATGTTATACAAATTTAATTATGTATTATCATATTAACAGAGCAACTAACTTTTAAATATATTATTTAAAAATAATCTAAATACATAAATATAATTGAATAATCGTATATTGTTAGTGCGTTAAAATAATTATAACCTAATTATAAATGATTCTTTTTTTCTTTTAACACTATACTAGCTACTGTCCAATTAAAATTTACTACTGCCTCTTACTCAAACATGTACATGGATATATGCAATAGATAGATATCATTTATAACCACAAAAAATAAATGATATTAAGGCCCCACAACATTTTTCATTTGTCTATCTTTGAATCTCCAAAATCACTTTCGAGTTTTGACTAATGGAGTCTTCTCTCTTCTCTCATCAATGTTCAAAGTTGATGAAGAATGAAATCAAATCATCATCATCATCATCATCACTTTGTAACTTTCAACTTTCCCTCGAACAATTTGCTCCATCAGCGCATCATTAGCAGGATTATTATGATTATGTGCCTCACAGTACATTATTCCTACCAACATGACGTGATTCTTTCCTTATGATTTTACGTGCTATCATTAATTAATAGAGAAAGTATATAAGAGATTAATTTTTAATTAGTCAATATATTAGCTAATCTTTTTAATTTTAAAAATATTTATTTTTAAAAATTTTAAAATTTAAGATAAATAAAATAATTTAAAAAAAATTAATTAATATTAATTAAAAATAGTCTTTTTATAATATTATTACTACAAAAAAATGAAATTTAGTGGCAGTTTTTATAGAAATTAACGACAATTTTAAACTGCTGCAAAATGAATTACCAGCGTTTGGAAAAACGTTGCCGTATAGAACGTGGAGGTTTATTTTCAATAACTCAATAAGTAACAGTTTTGGTTTTAATAAGAGTGTATTTATATAAATTTTATATGAATGTATCAAATTATCTACAACCCTCTCTCCTTTACAATTGAACGAGTAATGAATTGAATAATTGTGAAAAATAGAAAAATAGAGAGGATTCATTTACACTAAGTGTAAGTCTTATTGATTTATACCATTGAGGTGATAAATTTCATCAACTCAAATGTAAAATTATGTTATATATATTATTATGATAACCATTCAAAATTTTAGAAATCCAGATATCAATAAATGTGTAATCTAATAGTCGTATTCAATTCTAATTTTACAACTACAATATATATAAAAATAAAGCGAAAATATTAGATGACGTCATAATAATTAAGTCATTTTGATAACTAAGTTCAATTAAGTTAATTTAGTAGTTTAAAGATTAATGGTTAAAAATTTTAATTAAAAAAATAAGAAAAAACAGAGACATAACAAAAAAAATTAATTAGATTTAATTATAAAAATTTGTTTATTTAATATTTCTCATAATAAAATATTACAACAAAATATCAAATCAATGATAAATTTTATAAAATTTTATTCAATTAATTTATTTAATGAGATATTGAAATTTAATAGTTAAATTAATAAAATTCATTATGTATAATAAGAAAATATCGATAGACGACACGGTAAATCAACTGGACTTACATAACAGATTCTTTCTCTAAAAAATAATAATAAAAAAACACTTATCTTTAATATAGAAGAGAGAGTGTAACACAACATTTCAAAAAGTATATTGATTGAAGAATGAAGACACTTTGTTCTCTCATCCTCATAGATCAGTAATTGTGTAATGAAAGCTAAAACACATAGCTAAGAGAATAATATTGGTTATGTTTCCCTCTTTTTTCTTAGAGAAGCAAGGTCCCCATGCAATGAAAGCAAAGTAATAATTGTTGTAATGCAATGTAGCCGATTCCATGGCACACTTGTATATGTGCTTTAAATGTTCTAATCGGCAATGCACGCAGTGTTACAATCATATTGACCTTTTTCATCCTTATATCATACGATTCTAATAAGAAACCACACACCTTACCACTCTTATTTATTTTCATTATTTTTTTCTTATAATGTTGGCTTGTTCAGTTTGTGCTTATTATTTGTATTGTATAGTTCTCTATTTTTGGTATATGCATGATATTAATGATACTTTGAATATTAATTAGAAATATATTAAAAATTTTATAATGATTTTTTAACAAACACAATATATATTATATATAGAAATCAGTCTAGAAGGAATTGGAAAACTAGAAGTCGAATACCAAACTAAAATTGAATAAGTTAAGTTAAGAAGTTACAATTCCTAGTCTATTTTGTTGATTAATAGATATATAATTAAGGGTAAAACATACTAATAAACTATTTTAGTTTTAAAATTATGTTAATGTTTTATTTTAATTTTCGTTACAAGTATATTCTAAATAATTCTATGTAAATCGAATCAATTAGATTTGATTTACACTCTTTTAATGTAAATCGAATCAATTGGATTCAATTTAGCATGTATTTATAGTAACAGTAATAAATCGAACCAACTAGATTCGATTGGAAAAGTATATGGAACTAAGAGGTGATCAGCCAAAAAGTAAACAATTTAACTAATTTATAATTATATTTAATTAATTTTATTTGTTTTTAATTTATAATATTTGATATTAATTGCTTCTCACCCCAAATTAAAATTCTGAATGATACGTTCGAGAAATAGGAGAGGGGATCACGGAACTTCCAACAATTCCGATTCTTAGTATATAAAAAAATTTATAAAATATATAAAAGAACATCCATTTAGTATGAAAAAGAAATATTCTAATACTTAGTAGAAGAAACATCCTAATGCCTAACATAAGCACCATCCACGTAGAGATTTTGGATTCACTCAAAGGCATTTGGCTTGTACCCTCTTGGTTCCCTAGCATTGTTGGATTCGATTTACTACTAATACAACATATATATGTAAATCGAATCTAATTGGTTCGATTTACTTCATATGCTATATCAATAGTAAATCGAATCAGCTTGATTCAATTTACTACTTGTAACAGATTATTGACATTTACTACTTTTAAGTTAATTGTTTATATTAACGTTAAAACATAAATCATAAATGTCAATAAAAAAATCCTTTATTTGGATTCAAATAAAATATCAGCAAATCGAATAAGAATATAAATTCAACTTTTGTGTTTTAGTTCAAATTTTAGAAAATTTATATTTTTTATAAACTTATGAATTTAAAACGGAACAATAAATGATTTCTAAAAAATTATTAAAAATTATCTTTTAACTCATTAGCATTTAAAGAATTATTACAAAAACTTTTGATGTTGAAAAGTTAGTATAAAGTATAGCCCTCCAATATGGCATAAGAGTTAAAATTTGATTTTTTTTCATAGTCAGAAGTAAAAGATAGTTATATATTATAAAATGTCAACTATATTTATACAATATGTAATTTAAAAAATAATTAAAATACTATACTAATTAAATTATTATTTAATTTGTAAAATAAGCACAAAATTTATGCATTTGATGACGTTACTTCTAACTTAAACTTAAATTTTTCAAAAATTTTAGAAATTATTTAATATTTTATTTTACATTCATAAATTTATAAAAATATAAATTTTCTAGAATTTAAATTAAAACACAAGAGTTGAATTTTTATTCTTATTCGTTTTGATTTTTTTATATTTTATTTAAATTCAAATAAGGGGTATTTCTTTATTGACATTTATGTTTTAAAGTTAACATAAACAATTAGTAGTAAATCGAAATCGAATCCAATTAATTCGATTTATATTGAAAGAGTGTGAATCGAATCTAATTGATTCGATTTATATAGAATCATTTAGGACATACTTGTAATGAAAATTAAAATAGGATATTAGTGTAATTTTGAGGCTGAAATGGTTTATTAGTATGTTTTACCGTGTCATTAATTATAAATTATTTTATATTTTTTTTATATCAAAAAATAATATTTTCGACAGAGATATTATTGAACTCTTTGACAAGTCAATGTTCGACAAGTTTAGACTTCAATCATTGCCAAATGATTGTCGACTTCGATCATTGTTAAATGTCAAAAAATATTTCGATCAACTTCCAAATACATGTTAGAATTAACTTTGGATTGGAACTAATTATGTATTCGGTTTGGTACTCTCTATTAATCGATTAACACAAATGTGAAAGTCGAAGAGGTCAGCAGTATTAAGGTTAAGTTTCGATAAACATTCTTTTGAAGAATGTAATCTTTATTGATAAAAGGATTCATCGAGAAAAAGTGGTAGAATTCAATCGAAGAGCATGATCGAAGAAGAATAACAGTGGAGTTGATTAGTAACAGTTACCCACATTGTACAAAAGAGCGGGAACGGTTACTCAAAGATCAATACACGTGAAAGTTACATTTGAAATTGATTGGTCGAAGATTTCTATAAATAGGTGAAAGATCGATAAAGAAAGGGTTAGAATCTTTTCGGAGAAAACACTCACACTCACTCACATCCCCAGCGACTTTCTGAGTCAGTCAAGAGTCTTTTCTTTTGAAGAGTTCCTTCCATTTCTTTACATTTCATTTAAATTTCCTGTAACTTTCTTTCCATGCAATTTATCTTCTTTCCAATGTCATTTCATTTCCTTTAAATTCATCAACTTTTACCCTTTCTAAGTCTTTACCTTTTAATTTGTTCTTTATTTTTCAAATACTTTTTCTTTCTGTAATTTGACTTCTCTTTTATTCAAGTCATTTAAGTTTTATTATTCATTTCAAATTTTTATAAAACTTAGTTGCTTCTTCTTCGTCATTGTCAAAGGCATGGATTTTGATACAAATAAAACAGGTACTCACAAAGAGGAGTAGGTTTCGCTCCCAGACCACTAGATATCGAACCACTTTCAATTTACTAAAAATCGATAAAACAAATTGGCACGTCCGATGGAACAATTTTAAAATTTAATTGTGTCAAAAAAATTTTGTTTTCCATTGTTGCATTGTGCATGCAGTGTTGATATTTGGTACATGCAATTAAGAAGTGGTAGAATTGTTACCATGTCTAAAGAAATTTCAAATGGTAATGCAAAAATAAGTAATAATACCTCAATAACTGATATACAAATTTCTGCAAATTTGATTCCACATGCAAAGTATAATTCTAGGGAGAATGTTGTGCAAGTACTAGTGGTAGTGGGCGAAATCCATGCCCTAGGATCATCCCAATGCAGAATCAACCGCAAGTAACCACAGGTTGGCCTGCATTTGGCCTTCCTCCTGGCTATATGCCTCCTTTGATCAATTATACATTTTTCGTCAGATTTGAAAACGCGCCAGTTATGGTTTCTAACCTAACTTCTTTTTCATATCCCGACATTAGTCGAGATTATCAAGTAGGCTCCTCGTCGAATAATTCAGGATTGATGGCTGAATTTCGACATTATGTTGACGAAATCCATCATGATTTAGTCAACCTGTTGACACACTAAATGACAACTATTCTGAATCCTATCTTGGCTAACAATGAGCTAAAATATGATCGATTGGTTAAATAAGTCGAGAGAATTGTCTGAATTGTCGATTATGATGAGGGGCAGCCTATTCTCCAAGATTGGTAGTAGACCAGGAGAATGAATGATATAATGAGGAGAATGTATTTAATAATGCTGAAAGGGAAGAAAATATCCCTTATCTCATTCGACGAGATCAAAATGCTGATGAAGTTTTGAATAAACTTCACACACAGCGTGGATATCATTACCAGGTGACGAGGATTGTCGAGGATGTCCTTAATAGAATGGGTATCAACGTGGGTCATTGACCATATTTTGTTTCTGCTTTCCATGCTGCAGTTCAAAAGATAGAAGTGCCAAGGGGTGTAAAAAATTCCAAAATAATTACAAAATTTGCAAATGAGGCCGGAGAGTCAACTGTCGAGCATATAGCTTGCTATATGGTCAAATTAGAAAATTTGACAAATAATAAAAACCTGAGAATGAAATTTTTTCCTTATACACTAACAAAAAATGCTTTCATTTTATTTTCAAATATGACACCCAGTTCGATTTTGTCATGGGAACAACTGAAAAATACTTTTCATGCTCAATTCTATAGGGCAGAGTTGAATGTCTCGTTGATAGATTTACTTGCAATAAAATGAGACGATAGATAATCAATAGATGACTATATAATTCGATTCAACAATGCTCGCAATCGATGTTATGTGTCGATCCCTGAAAATGAGATCGTTAAAATAGCCATCAAAGGTCTTGGCTTTTATATGCGTCGAAAATTACTGAATGTGCATATTTCTGATCTAGCCCATTTGGCTGAGAGAGCTCGACAAGTTAAAAAAAATAATAGAATAAAAAAATAAAGAAAGAGAAATGGTTGAATATGAGTTTGTCGAAAACAATATTTAATGATGATAAGTATTTTTTCCTGTACATATTAAAACCCGTTGGAAGGAGTTACGTACTCTATTAAAGTATGTACAAATATGTCTATAAAAAAGATAAGTTCTCGAGAAGCGGTTCTTGATCGTTGCAAAGTTGATCAAATAAAAATTCAGTGAGTTATCAAAAACGAGTACGGCTGAAAATATTCAACAAAATGTTGAAGATCTAATAATTCGACAAATAGCCATTTTTCCTCAAGATGTCGAAAAAAATACTTGGGGACATTTCTTATATCGAAGATAATTTTTCTCCGATAAACTGAAAAAAAGGAAATCATAGTTGAAATGTGGGATTAAATTTATCCATTTTATTATCCTTGCCTCTTCAAGAATGGCATGATGCTTCACTGATATCTTGTCATGCACTACGTGAAAATATTTATGAAAATTTGTACAATATATGAAGTTGATCAAACAATTGTTTGGGATTGATGAGCGGATAATTTATACGCTTTTTAGCATTGTTTTTACATAGTTTTCAATATGATTTAGTTAGTTTTTAGTATATTTTTATTAGTTTTAATTAAAAATCACATTTCTGGACTTTACTATGAGTTTGTGTGTTTTTCTGTGATTTCAGGTATTTTCTGGCTGAAATTGAGGGACCTGAGCAAAAATCAGATTCAGAGGTTGAAGAAGGACTGCAGATGTTGTTGGATTCTGACCTCCCTGAACTTAAAGTAGATTTTCTGAAGCTACAAAACTCCAAATGGCGCGCTTCCAATTGCGTTGGACAGTAGACATCCAGGGCTTTCCATCAATATATAATAGTCCATACTTTGCCCGAGTTTAGATGACGCAAATTGGCGTTGAACGCCAGTTCCATGTTGCAGTCTGGCGTTCAGCGCCAGAAACAAGTTGCAAAGTGGAGTTCAACGCCAGAAACACGTTACAAACTGGCGTTCAACTCCAAGAATGACCTCTCCACGTGTAAACTTCAAGCTCAGCCCAAGCACATACCAAGTGGGCCCCAGAAGTAGATTTTTGCATCATTTACTCATTTCTGTAAACCCTAGTAACTAGTTTAGTATAAATAGGACTTTTTACTAATGTATTTACATCTTTGGATTATCTTTTGATCCTTTGATCATGTTTTGGGGCTGGCCATTCGGCCATGCCTGGACCTTATCACTTATGTATTTTCAACGGTAGAGTTTCTACACACCATAGATTAAGGTGTGGAGCTCTACTGTTCCTCAAGGATTAGTGCAAAGTACTACTATTTTTCTATTCAATTAAACTTATTCTGCTTCTAAGATATTCATTCGCACTTCAATATGATGGATGTGATAATCGTGACAGTCATCATCATTCTCAACTTATGAACGCGTGCCTGACAACCACTTCCGTTCTACCTTAGATTGAATGGATATCTCTTGGATATCTAATACAGGGGACCGAGTCCGAGTTATTAGTGTCTTCGTGATATAAGTTAGAACCCATGGATGGCCATTCCTGAGATCCGGAAAGTCTAAACCTTGTCTGTGGTATTCCGAGTAGGATCTGGGAAGGGATGGCTGTGACGAGCTTCAAACTCGCGAGTGCTGGGCGTAGTGACAGACGCAGAAGGATAGTAAATCCTATTCCAGTATGATCGAGAACCGACAGATGATTAGCCATGCAGTGACAGTGCATTGGACCATTTTCACAGGAGGATGGGATGTAGCCATTAACAACGGTGATGCCCTACATAAAGCTTGCCATGGAAAGGAGTAGGATTGATTGGATGAAGACAGTAGGAAAGCAGAGATCAGAGGAACGAAAGCATCTCTATACGCTTATCTGAAATTCTCACCAATGAATTACATAAGTACCACTATCCTATTCTATATTTTATTTATTTTCATCCACTATAATTTCTTAAAACAATTTAATCCGCCTGACTGAGATTTACAAGGTGACCATAGCTTGCTTCAAGCCGACAATCTCCGTGGGATTGACCCTTACTCACGTAAGGTTTATTACTTGGACGACCCATTGCACTTGCTGGTTAGTTGTACGAAGTTGTGAAACAGATATAAGATCATGAACGTGCGTATTGAGTTTTTAGCGCCGTTACCAAGGAATGGAATGATCACGATTTCGCACACCAGGTTTTTGGCGCCGTTGCCAGGAATTGTTCGAATTTGGACAACTGACGGTTCATCTTGTTGCTCAGATTAGGTAATTTTCTTTTTATTTTATTTTCAAAAAAAAAAAATCTTCAAAAATCTTTCAAAAAAATTTTTTCCCTTTGTTTTCGAAAATTATTTTAAAATTTTTAAGAATGAATTTTAAAGTTTCAAAATGGTATGCTGAAGTTTGGCTGGCCATCAAGCTTTAGACTAACCTGGTATGATTCCTGGAATCTTGATTGAGGTCTTTGAATTCATTGCTTCCTTTTCCCTATATGTTTTCAAAAAAATAAAAATATACAAAAATCCAAAAAAATTAATAAAATCATAAAAAATCAAAAATATTTTATGTTGTTTGTTTGAGTCTTGAGTCAATTTTTAAGTTTGGTGTCAATTGCATTTTTTCTAAAAATTTATGCATTTTTCGAAAATTCATGCATTCATAGTGTTCTTCATGATCTTCAAGTTGTTCTTGGTAAGTCTTCTTGTTTTATCTTGATGTTTTCTTATTTTGTGTCTTTTCTTATTTTTCATATGCACTTTCAATTTGTTAATGTCTAAAGAATAAAAATTTTTAAGTTTGGTGTCTGGCATGTTTTCTTTTCTTGAAAATTTTTCAAAAATAAGTTCTTGGTGTTCATCTTGACATTCAAAGTGTTCTTGGTGTTCATCTTGACATTCATAGTGTTCTTGCATGCATTGAGTGTTTTGATTCATAATTTTTATGTTATGAGTCTTTTTCATGTTTTTCTCTTTCTTCATTAAAAATTCAAAAATAAAAAAATATCTTTTCCTTATTTTACTCAAAATTTTCGAAAATATGATTTGATTTAGTAAAAAAGTTTTTAAATTTAATTGTTTCTTATGAATCAAATCAAATTTTCAATTTAAAAATCTTATCTTTTCAAAATCTTTCTCAAAAATCAAATCTTTTTCATTTTACCTTCATATTTTCGAAAACTTTTTAAATTGATTTTCAAAATCTTTTTCTTATTTTATTTCTTAATTTTCAAAATCTTTACTAACATTTAATATGATTGATTGAAAATTTTCAAGTTGTTACTTGCTTATTAAGAAAGATTCAATCTTTAAACTCTAGAATCATATCTTTTTAGTTTCTTGTTAGTCAAGTAATCAACTTTAGTTTTCAAAATCAAATCTTTTTAATTTTCTTTTCAAATCTTTTTCAAATTAAAATTTCAATCATATCTTTTTCAAATTCAATTTCAAAATCTTTTCTAACTTCTTATCTTTTTAAAATTGATTTTCAAATCTTATCTTTTCGTTTCAATCATATCTTTTTAAATTTCAATCATATCTTTGTCAAAAACAAATTTCAAAACTTTTTCAATCAATCTTATCTTTTTGTTTCAATCATATCTTTTTCAAAACTACCTAACTAATCCTCTCTCTCTTATTTTCGAAAATTCCCTCTCTCCTTTTTCAAAATTCCTTTTTAATTAACTAATTGTTTTAATTTTAATTTAATTTCAACTTTAATTTTCGAAATCTAACTTTCAATTTTAATTTTTATTTTAATTAAATTTCGAAATTCTCTCTCTCATCTCCTTCTATTTATTTATTCATCTACTAATACTTCTCTCCCATCCAAAAATTCGAACACCACCTTCCTCTCTGTGTTCGAGTTTTTCCTCTTCTCTTCTTTACATTACATTCTTTTCTTCTTCTACTCACACAAAGGAACCTCTCTCTACTGAGGCAAATAGGATCGCTATTATTTTCTATTTTCTTCTTTTTCATATGAGCAGGAGCAAGGACAAGAACATTCTTGTTGAAGCAGATTCTGAACCTAAAAGGACTTTAAAAAGGAAACTAAGAGAAGCTAAAATACAATAATCCAGAGACAACCTTACAGGAATTTTTGAACAGGAAGAGGAGATGGCAGCCGAAAATAATAATAATGCAAGGAGGATGCTTGGTGACTTTACTGCACCTAATTCCAATTTACATGGAAGAAGCATCTCCATCCCTGCCATTGGAGCAAACAACTTTGAGCTGAAACCTCAATTAGTTTCTCTGATGCAGCAGAACTGCAAGTTTCATGGACTTCCATCTGCAGATCATTTTCAGTTCTTAACTAAATTCTTGCAGATCTGTTATACTGTTAAGACCAATGGGGTTGATCCCGAGGTCTATAGGCTTATGATTTTCCTGTTTGCTGTAAGAGACAGAGCTAGAGTATGGTTGGATTCTCAACCCAAAGATAGCCTGAACTCTTGGGATAAGCTGGTCACGGCTTTCTTAGCCAAGTTCTTTCCTCCTCAAAAGCTTAGTAAGCTTAGAGTGGATGTTCAAACCTTCAGACAGAAAGAAGGTGAATCCCTCTATGAAGCTTGGGAGAGATATAAGCAACTGACCAAAAAGTGTCCTTCTGACATGCTTTCAGAATGGACCATCCTGGATATATTCTATGATGGTCTGAATTAGCTAAGATGTCGTTGGATACTTCTGCAGGTGGATCCATTCACCTAAAGAAAACACCTGCAGAAGCTCAAGAACTCATTGACATGGTTGCTAATAACCAGTTCATGTACACTTCTGAGAGGAATCCTGTGAGTAATGGGACGCTTCAGAAGAAGGGAGTTCTTGAAATTGATACTCTGAATGCCATAATGGCTCAGAACAAAATATTGACTCAGCAAGTCAATATGATTTCTCAGAGTCTGAATGGAATGCAAGCTGCATCCAACAGTACTCAAGAGGCATCTTCTGAAGAAGAAGCTTATGATCCTGAGAATCCTGCAATAGCAGAGGTGAATTACATGGGAGAACCCTATGGAAATACCTATAATCCCTCATGGAGAAATCATCCAAATCTCTCATGGAAGGATCAACAAAAGCCTCAACAAGGCTTTAACAATGGTGGAAGAAACAGGTTTAATAGCAAGCCTTTTCTATCATCCATTCAGCAACAGACAGAGAGTTATGAGCAGAATCTATCTAACTTGACAAATATAGTATCTGATCTATCTAAGGCCACTCTAAGTTTCATGAATGAGACAAGGTCCTCCATTAGAAATTTGGAAGTACAAGTTGGCCAGCTAAGTAAAAGGATCACTGAAATCCCTCCTAGTACTCTCCCAAGCAATACAGAAGAAAATCCAAAAGGAGAGTGCAAGGCCATTGAAATGACCATCATGGCCGAAACCACAAAAGAGGAGGAGGACATGAATCCCAGTGAGGAAGACCTCCTGGGACGTCCAGTGATCAATAAGGAGTTTCCCTCTGAGGAACCAAAGGAATCTGAGGCTCAACTAGAGACCATAGAGATTCCATTGAACCTCCTTATGCCATTCATGAGCTCTGATGAGTATTCTTCTTCTGAAGAGGATGAAGATGTTACTGAAGAGTAAGTTGCCAAGTACCTTGGTACAATCATGAAGCTGAATGCCAAATTATTTGGTAATGAGAACCTCCCTTGCTCACCAATGAACTAAGTGATCTGGATCAACTGACATTGCCTCAGAAGAAACAGGATCCTGGAAAGTTCTTAATACCTTGTACCATAGGCACCATGACCTTTGAGAAGGTTCTATGTGACCTTGGGTCAGGGATAAACCTCATGCCCCTCTCTGTAATGGAGAAACTGGGAATCTTTGAGGTGCAAGCTGCAAGAATCTCATTAGAGATGGCAGACAACTCAAAAAAACAGGCTTATGGACTAGTGGAGGACGTGTTAGTAAAGGTTGAAGGCCTTTACATCCTTGTTGATTTCATAATCCTGGATACTGGGAAGGAGGATGATGAATCTATCATCCTTGGAAGACCCTTCCTAGCCACAGCAAGAGCTGTGATTGATGTAAACAGAGGAGAGTTGGTCCTTCAACTGAATGAGGACAACCTTGTATTTAAAACTCAAGGATCTCTTTCTGTAACAATGGAGAGGAAGCATGAAAAGCTTCTCTCAGTACAGAGTCAACTAAAGCCCCCACAGTCAAACTCTAAGTTTGGGGTTGGGAGGCCTCAGCCAAACTCTAAGTTTGGTATTGAACTCCCATATCCAAACTCTAAGTTTGGTGTTGAGAGTCTATAAAATTGACCTGATCACCTGTGTGGCTCCATGAGAGCCCACTGTCAAGCTATTGACATTAAAGAAGCGCTTGTTGGGAGGCAACCCAATGTTATTTAATCATTTTTATTTTATTTTCTCTTTGCTATTTCATGTTTTATTAGGTTGATGATCATGTGGAATCACAAAAACTACTGAAAAATCAAAAACAGAATGAAAAACAGCATTGAAAACAGAACACCCTGGAGGAAGGGCTTACTGGCGTTTAAACGCCAGTAAGGAGCATCTGGCTGGCGTTTAACGCCAGAACAGAGCATGAAACTGGCGTTAAACGCCAGAAACAAGCAGCATTCTGGCGTTTAAACGCCAGGAATGCACCCCAAAGGAAAACTGGCGTTCAACGCCAGAAACATGCTACAGACTGGCGTTGAACGCCCAAAGCAAGCATGGAAGTGGCGTTTAACGCCAGAAACATGCTGCAATCTGGCGTTAAACACCAGGATTGCCTACAGAGGGCGTTTACATGCCTAATTAGAGCAGGGATGATTAAGTTCTTGGCCCCACTGGATCTGTGGATCCCACAGGATCTCTTCAGGTCTGTGGACCCCACAGGATCCCCACCTACTTCTTCTCTCCTCTTCACACCTTTTTATAACTCTCTTCCCCAAAAACCCCACCTACCTTTAAATTCAAAATAATTTCCCTCCCAAACCCAACCCTAAATGGCCGAACCCTAACCCCTCCCCATTCCTATATAAACCCCTCATTCCTTCTTCATTTTCACACAACACAACCATCTCTTCACTCCTTGGCCGAAACCCACTCTCTCTCCCTCTCCTCCCTTTCTCTTCTTCTTCTACTTCTTTCTTTCTTCTTTTGCTCGAGGACGAGCAAACATTTTAAGTTTGGTGTGGTAAAAAGCATTGCTTTTTGTTTTTCCATAACCATTCATGGCACCAAAGGCCAGAGAAACCTCTAGAAAGAGGAAAGGGAAGGCAATTGCTTCCACCTCTGAGTCATGGGAGATGGAGAGATTCATCTCTAAGGTCCATCAAGACCACTTCTATAAAGTTGTGGCCAAGAAGAAAGTGATCCCTGAGGTTCCTTTCAAACTCAAAAAGAATGAGTATCTAGAGATCCGACTTGAGATCCAAAGAAGAGGTTGGGAAGTCCTCACCAACCCCATTCAACAAGTTGGGATCTTAATGGTTCAAGAGTTCTATGCAAATGCATGGGTCACTAGAAACCATGATCAAAGTGTGAACCCGAACCCAAAGCATTGGCTCACCATGGTTCGGGGGAAATACTTAGATTTCAGTCCGGAAAATGTAAGGTTGGCGTTCAACCTACCAATGATGGAAGAGAACGCACGCCCCTACACTAGAAGAGTCAACTTTGATCAAAGGTTGGACCAAGTCCTCATGGACATATGTGTGGAAGGAGCTCAATGGAAAATTGACTCAAAAGGTAAGCCGGTTCAACTAAGAAGGCTTGACCTCAAACCAGTAGCTAGAGGATGGTTGGAGTTCATTCAACGCTCAATCATTCCTACTAGCAACCGGTCTGAAGTTACTATAGACCGGGCCATCATGATCCATAGCATCATGATTGGGGAGGAAGTGAAAGTTCATGAGATTATACCTCAAGAACTCTACAAGGTGGCTGACAAGTCCTCTAATTTGGCAAAGTTAGCCTTTCCTCATCTCATTTGCCACCTCTGCAATTCAGCTGGAATTGACATAGAGGGAGACATCCTCATTGAAGAGGATAAGCCCATCACTAAGAAAAGGATGGAGCAAACAAGAGAGTATGGACCTCAACATGAGCATGAAGAAATTCCTCACCATGAAATCCCTGATATGCCTCAAGGGATGCACTTTCCTCCACAAAACTATTGGGAACAAATCAACACTTCCCTAGGTGAATTAAGTTCCAACATGGGACAACTAAGGATGGAGCACCAAGAGCATTCCATCATCCTCCATGAAATTAGAGAAGATCAAAGAGCTATGAGGGAGGAACAACAAAGACAAGGAAGAGACATAAAGGAGCTCAAAAGCACCATTGGTTCTTCAAGAAGAGGAAGACGCCACCCTCACTAAGGTGGACTCATTCCTTAATCTCCTTGTCTATTTATTTTTACTGTTTTTCGTTTATTATGCTTTATGTTTGTGTCTTCATGATCATTAGTATTTAAATGTTTATGCCTTAAAATTATGAATGTCCTATGAATCCATCACCTCTCTTAAATGAAAAATGTTTTAATTACAAAAGAACAAGAAGTACATGGTTTCGAATTCATCCTTGAAACTAGTTTAATTATTTTGATGTGGTGACAATACTTTTTATTTTCTGAATGAATGCTTGAACAGTGCATATGTCTTTTGAATTTGATGTTTAAGAATGTTAAATATGTTGGCTCTTGAAAGAATGATGACAAAGAGACATGTTATTTGATAATCTGAAAAATCATAAAAATGATTCTTGAAGCAAGAAAAAGCAGTGAATACAAAGCTTGCAAAAAAAAAATAGCAAAAAAAAAAAGAGAGAAAAAGCAAGCAGAAAAAGCCAAAAGCTCTTAAAACCAAAAGGCAAGAGAAAAAAGCCAATAGCCCTTAAAACCAAAAGGCAAGGGAAATAAAAATGATCCTAAGGCTTTGAGCATTAGTGGATAGGAGGGCCTAAAGGAATAAAATCATGGCCTAAGCGGCTGAACCAAGCTGTCCCTAACCATGTGCTTGTGGCGTGAAGGTGTCAAGTGAAAACTTGAGACTGAGCGGTTAAAGTCAAGGTCCAAAGCAAAAGAAGAGTGTGCTTAAGAACCCTGGACACCTCTAATTGGGGACTTTAGCAAAGCTGAGTCACAATCTGAAAAGGTTCACCCAGTTATGTGTCTGTGGCATTTATGTATCTGGTGGCAATACTGGAAAACAAAGTGCTTAGGGCCACGGCCAAGACTCATAAAGTAGCTGTGTTCAAGAATCAACATACTGAACTAGGAGAATCAATAACACTATCTGAACTCTGAGTTCCTATAGATGCCAATCATTCTGAACTTCAATGGATAGAGTGAGATGCCAAAACTATTCAGGAGGCAAAAAGCTACAAGTCCCGCTCATCTGATTGGAGCTATGTTTCATTGATATTTTGGAATTTATAGTATATTCTCTTCTTTTTATCCTATTTGATTTTTAGTTGCTTGGGGACAAGCAACAATTTAAGTTTGGTGTTGTGATGAGCGGATAATTTATACGCTTTTTGGCATTGTTTTTACATAGTTTTCAGTATGATTTAGTTAGTTTTTAGTATATTTTTTTAGTTTTTAATTAAAAATCACATTTCTGGACTTTACTATGAGTTTGTGTGTTTTTCTGTGATTTCAGGTATTTTCTGGCTGAAATTGAGGGACCTGAGCAAAAATCAGATTCAGAGGTTGAAGAAGGACTGCAGATGCTGTTGGATTCTGACCTCCCTGCACTCCAAATGGCGCGCTTTGTAACAGCCCAGACCACCCGCTAGCACGATATTGTCCGCTTTGGCACACAAGGCCTCACGGTTTTGCCTTTGACGATAGGGATGATAGTCTAAACCCCCCACACTCACTCGTCAAAACGCGTCATGCTAGGGAGAGGTATCCACACCCTTATAAGGCATGCTTCGTTCCCCTCCCCAACCGATGTGGGCCTTACAATCCACCCCCCTAAGGAAGTCCAGCGCTCTCGCTGGCACATCGATCCGGGTTCTGGCTCTGATACCATCTGTAACAGCCCAGACCACCGGCTAGCACGATATTGTCCGCTTTGGCACACAAGGCCTCACGGTTTTGCCTTTGACGATAGGGATGATAGCCTAAACTCCCCACACTCACTCGTCAAAACGCGTCATGCTAGGGAGAGGTATCCACACCCTTATAAGGAATGCTTCGTTCCCCTCCCCAACCGATGTGGGCCTTACACGCTTCTAATTGCGTTGGAAAGTAGACATCCAAGGCTTTCCAGAAATATATAATAGTCCATACTTTGCCCGAGTTTAGACGATGCAAATTGGCGTTGAACGCCAGTTCCATGTTGCAGTCTGGCGTTCAGCGCTAGAAACAAGTTGCAAAGTGGAGTTCAACGCCAGAAACACGTTACAAACTGGCGTTCAACTCCAAGAATGACCTCTCCACGTGTAAACTTCAAGCTCAACCTAAGCACACACCAAGTGGGCCCCGGAAGTGGATTTCTGCATCATTTACTCATTTCTGTAAACCCTAGTAACCAGTTTAGTATAAATAGGACTTTTTACTAATGTATTTACATCTTTGGATTATCTTTTGATCCTTTGATCACGTTTTGGGGGCTGGCCATTCGGCCATGCCTGGACCTTATCACTTATATATTTTCAATGGTAGAGTTTCTACACACCATAGATTAAGGTGTGGAGCTCTACTGTTCCTCAAGGATTAATGCAAAGTACTACTGTTCTTCTATTCAATTCAACTTATTCCACTTCTAAGATATTCATTCGCACTTTAATATGATGGATGTGATGATCACGACAGTCATCATCATTCTCAACTTATGAACGCGTGCCTGACAACCACTTCCGTTCTACCTTAGATTGAATGGATATCTCTTGGATATCTAATACAGGGGACCGAGTCCGAGTTATTAGTGTCTTCGTGGTATAAGTTAGAACCCATGGATGGCCATTCCTGAGATCCGGAAAGTCTAAACCTTGTCTGTGGTATTCCAAGTAGGATCTGGAAAGGGATGGTTGTGACGAGCTTCAAACTCGCGAGTGCTGGGCGTAGTGACAGACGCAAAAGGATAGTAAATCCTATTCCAGTATGATCGAGAACCGACAGATGATTAGCCATGCAGTAACAGCGCATTGGACCATTTTCACAGGAGGATGGGATGTAGCCATTGACAACGGTGATGCCCTACATAAAGCTTGCCATGGAAAGGAGTATGATTGATTGGATGAAGACAGTAGGAAAGCAGAGATCAGAGGAACGAAAGCATCTCTATACGCTTATCTGAAATTCTCACCAATGAATTACATAAGTACCACTATCCTATTCTATATTTTATTTATTTTCATCCACTATAATTTCTTAAAATAATTTAATCTGCCTGACTGAGATTTACAAGGTGACCATAGCTTGCTTCAAGCCGACAATCTCCGTGGGATCGACCCTTACTCACGTAAGGTTTATTACTTGGACGACCCAGTGCACTTGCTGGTTAGTTGTACGAAGTTGTGAAACAGATATAAGATCATGAATGTGCGTATTGAGTTTTTAGCGCCATTACCAAGGAATGGAATGATCACGATTTCGCACACCAGGGATCAGTTTCGAATTGATCAAGCCATCGAAGGCCAATTTCGACAAAGAAGAGTAAGTTAGACACGCAGAGGCTCAATCTTTTTAGAGTCCACAGGATAATTATTTACCTTCGTTTTGTCGATTTCAGGCTATTGGGGTTGGATGGACTAAGAATTGGCAAGAGTTTGGTCATTGAGAAAATGAAAAAATATCAATAGTAACAGGCTCGATATTTTGGTTGAGGCCATGGTAGAAATACCATTTTTTGAGATCGAATTGGTGATATCGAAGGTGGTCGACAATTGCGTCTAGTTAATACTGGTGTTCCTTCTGCCTCGACCGATGAGGGAAAAAAATTTCTCCTTTAAATCGGGTTGTCTTTCTAGCAAATGTTGAAACATTTCTAAAAAAGAAAACTGATTGAAAGAAAAGGCAAAGCAGTTGAAACCTCATTCCCAAAAAAATATTCAACTATGTCGATGAGGAATATTTTGAGGAAGAAGACGAAGAAATGACTGGTACTATCGTCGAAAATATTGAATAATATTAAGTATGTATATTTTCTTCCTTCTAGTCAAAAAATAAATACTTAGGGGGCATTTGTTATATCGAAAAATATTATTTTCGACAAACATATTATTGAACTCTTTGACAAGTCAATATTTGACAGGTTTAGACTTCAATCATTGCCAAGTGCTTGTCGACTTCGAGCATTGCCAAATGTCAAAAAATATTTTGATCAACTTCCAAATACATGTTAGAATTAACTTTGAATTGGAACCAATTATGTACTTTGTTAGCTACTCTTTATTAATCGATTAACGCAAATGTGAAAGTCGATGATGCAGACTCGACAGAGGTTAGTTGTGTCGAAGAAGAGGTCAGCAGTGTCGAGGTCAAGTTTCGATAAACATTCTTTCGAAGAATGTAATCTTTATTGAAAAAAGGATTCATTGAGGAAAAGTGGTAGAATTCAATCGAAGAGCATGATCGAAGAAGAATAACAAGTGGAGTTGATTAGTGGCAGTTACCTACGTTGCACAAAAGAGCGAAAATGGTTACTCAAAGATCAATGCACGTGGGAGTTACATTTGAAACTGATTGGTACATGCGATTAAGAAGTGATAGAATTGATACCATGTCTAAAGAAGTTTCAAATGACATGATGCTTCACTAATATCTTATCATGCACTACGTGAAAATATTTGTGAAAATTTATACAATATATGAAGTTGATCAAACAATTATTTGGGATCAGTTTCGAATTGATCAAACCCTCGAAGGCCAATTTCGACAAAGAAGAGTAAGCTAGACACCCAAAGGCTCAATCTTTTTAGAGTCCACAGGATAATTATTTACCTTCGTTTTTTCGATTTCAGGTTATTGGGGTTGGATGGACTAAGAATTGGCAAGAGTTTGGTCATTGAGAAAATGAGAAAATATCAACAGTAACAGGCTCGACGTAGTTATTTTGGTCGAGGCCGTGGTAGAAATACCATTTTTCAAGATCGAATTGGTGATATCCAAGGTGGTCGACAATTGCATCGAGTTAATACTGGTGTTCCTCCCACCTCGACCGATGAGGGACAAGATTTTCTCTTTTAAATTAAATTATCTTTTTAGCAGATGATGAAACATTTCTAAAAATGAAAACTGATTGAAAGAAAAAGCAAAGCAGTTGAAACTTCATTCCTATAAAATGATTCAACTATGTCAATGAGGAATATTTTGAGGATGAAAACGAAGAAATGATAGGTACTATCGTCGAAAATATTGAATAATATTAAGTATTTATATTTTCTTCCTTCTAGTCAAAAAATAAATACTTAGGGGGCATTTGTTATATCGAAAAATATTATTTTTGACAAAGATATTATTGAACTCTTTGACAAGTCAATGTTTGACAAGTTTAGACTTCAATCATTGCCAAGTGCTTGTCGACTTCGATCATTGTCAAGTGTAAAAAAAATATACTGATCAACTTCCAAATACATGTTAGAATTAACTTTGAATTGGAACCAATTACGTACTTCGTTAGCTAATCTTTATTAATCGATTAATGCAAATGTGAAAGTCAATGATGCAGACTCGACAGAGGTCAGCAGTGTCGAAGAAGAGGTCAGCGGTGTCGAGGTCAAGTTTCGATAAACACTTTCGAAGAATGTAATCTTTATTGAAAAAAGGATTCATCGAGGAAAAGTGGTAGAATTCAATCGAAGAGCATGATCGAAGAAGAATAACAAGTGGAGTTGATTAGTGGCAGTTACCCACGTTGTACAAAAGAGCAGGAACAGTTACTCAAAGATTAATGCACGTGGAAGTTACATTTGAAACTGATTGGTCGAAGATTTCTATAAATTGGTGAAAGATCGATGAAGAAAGGGTTGGAATCTTTTCAGAGAAAACACTCACACTCACTCATACCCCCAGCAACTTTTTGAATCAGTCAAGAGTCTTTTTTTTTTGAAGAGTTCCTTCCATGTCTTTATTTTTCATTTAAATTTCCTGTAACTTTCTTTCCATATAATTTATCTTCTTTTCAATGTCATTTTATTTCCTTTAAACTCAGTAACTTTTACCCTTTCCAGTCTTTACCTTTTAATTTGTCTTTTATTTTTCTAAATATTTTTTCTTTCTACAATTTGATTTCTCTTTTATTCAAGTCATTAAAGTTTTATTGTTCATTTCGAATTTTTTCAAAGCTTAGTTCCTTCTTCTTCGTCATTGTCAAAGGCATGGATTTTGATGCAAATACAATTGGTACTCACAAAGAGGAGTAAGTTTCGCTCCCAGAGCAATAGATATCGAACCACTTTCGATTTGTTGAAAATCAGTTTTAAAATTTAATTGTGTCAAAAATTTTTTGTTTTCAATTGTTGCATTGTGCATGTAGTGTTGATATTTGGTACATGCGATTAAGAAGTTATAGAATTGATACCATATCTAAAGAAGTTTCAAATGGCAATACAAAAATAAGTAATAATACCCCAATAACTGATACACAAATTTCTATAAATTTGATTTCACATGCAGAGTATAATTCTGGGGATAATGTTGTGCAAGTACTGGTGGTAGTGGGCGAAATCTACACTCTAGAATCACCCCAGTGCAGAATCAACTGTAAGTAACTGCAAGTTGACCTCCATTTGGCATTTGTCCTGGCTATATGCCTCCTCTGGGCAGTTACACATTTTTCGTTAGATTTGAAAATGCGCCAGTTATGGTTTCTAACCAAGCTTCTTTTTCATATCCTGACGTTAGTCGAGATTACCAAGTGGACTTCTCGTTGAAAATTTAGGATCGATGGCTGAGTTTTGACAATATATTGATGAAAGCCATCATGATTTAGTCAACCTATTGACTTACTTTATGACTATTCTGAATTCTATGCTGGCTGACAATGAGTTAAAATATGATCGATTGGTTAAACAAGTCGACAGAATTGTCCAATTATGATGAGGGGCAGCCTATTCCCCAAGATCGGTAGTAGACCAGGAGAACGTAGGATATAATGAGGAGAATGAATTTAACAACGCTGAAAGGGAAGAAAATATCCCTTATCTCGTTCGACGAGATCAAAATGCTGATAAAATTTTGAATAGACTTCACACATAGTGTGGATATCATTACCAGGTGACGAGGATTGTCGAGGATGTCTTCAACAGAATGGGTATCAACGTGGGTCTCATGCATAGACCATATTTTGTTTATGCTTTTCCTACTGCAGTGCAAATGACGAAGTGCCAAGGGGTGTAAAAAATCCAAAAATAATTACAAAATTTGTAGGTGAGGCTGGAGAGTCAACAGTCGAACATATAGCTCGCTATATGGTCGAATTAGGAAATTTGGCAAATAATGAAAACCTGAGAATGAAGTTTTTCCCTTCTTTTTTAGCAAAAAATGCTTTCATTTGGTTTTCAAATCTGAGACCTAATTTTGACGTAGGCACAATTGAAAAATGCTTTTCATGCTCAATTCTATAGGGCAGAGTTGAATGTCTCGTTGACAGATTTTCTTGCAATAAAACGAGATGATGGAGAATCGATAGATGACTATATAATTCGATTCAACAATGCTCACAATTGATGTTATGTGTCGATCCCTGAAAGTGAGATCGTCAAAATAGCCATCAAAGATCTTGGCTTTTATTTGCGTCGAAAATTACTCAATGTGCATATTCCTGATCTAGCCCATTTGGCTGAGAGAGTTCAACAAGTTAAAATAATAAAAGAAGAAAGAAAGAAAGAAAGAGAAACGGTTGAATATGAGTTTGTCGAAAACAATATTTAATGATGATAAGTATTTTTGCTTGTACATATTGAAACCCGTTGGAAGGAGTTACGTACTCTATTAAAGCATGTACAAGTATGTCTATAAAAAAAATAGAAGTTCTCGAGAAGCCGTTCTTGACAGTTATGAAGTTGATCAAATAAAAATTCAATGAGTTATCAAAAAAGAGTACGGCTGAAAATATTCAACAAAATGTCGAAGTTCTAATAATTCGACAAACAGCCACTTTGCCTTAAGATGTCGAAAACAAATACTTGGGGACATTTCTTATATCGAAGATAATTTATCTCCATAAACTGAAAAAAAAAAAGGAAAGCATAGTTGAAATGTGGGATTATATTTATCCATTTTATTATCCTTGCCTCTTCAAGAATGACATGACGCTTCACTAATATCTTATCATGCACTACGTGAAAATATTTGTAAAAATTTGTACAATATATGAAGTTGATCAAACAATTGTTTGGGATCAGTTTTGAATTGATCAAGCCATCGAAGGCCAATTTCGACAAAGAAGAGTAAGCTAGACACCCAGAGGCTCAATCTTTTTAGAGTCCACAGGATAATTATTTACCTTTGTTTTGTCGATTTCAGGCTATTGGGATTGGATGGACTAAGAATTGGCAAGAGTTTGGTCATTGAGAAAATGAGAAAATATCAACAGTAACAGGCCCGACGTAGTTATTTTGGTCGAGGCCGTGGTAGAAATACCATTTTTCGAGATCGAATTGGTGATATCCAAGGTGGTCGACAGTTGCGTCGAGTTAATACTGGTGTTCCTCCCACCTCGACCGATGAGGGACAAAATTTTCTCCTTTAAATTAAATTGTCTTTCTAGCAGATGATGAAATATTTCTAAAAATGAAAACTGATTGAAAGAAAAAGCAAAGCAGTTGAAACTTCATTGCTATAAAATGATTCAACTATGTCGATGAGGAATATTTTGAGGATGAAAACGAAGAAATGACTGGTACTATCGTCGAAAATATTAAATAATATTAAGTATTTATATTTTCTTCCTTCTAGTCAAAAAATAAATACTTAGGGGGGCATTTGTTATATCGAAAAATATTATTTTCGACAAAGATATTATTGAACTCTTTGATAAGTCAATGTTTGACAAGTTTAGACTTCGATCATTGCCAAGTGCTTGTCGATTTCGATCATTGCCAAGTGTAAAAAAATATTTTGATAAACTTCCAAATACATGTTAGAATTAACTTTGAATTGGAACCAATTACGTACTTCGTTTGCTACTCTTTATTAATCAATTAACGCAAATGTGAAAGTCGATGATGCAGACTCGACAGAGGTTAGTTGTGTCGAAGAAGAGGTCAGCAGTGTCGAGGTCAAGTTTCGATAAACATTCTTTCGAAGAATGTAATCTTTATTGAAAAAAGGATTCATCGAGGAAAAGTGGTAGAATTCAATCGAAGAGCATGATCGAAGAAGAATAACAAGTGGAGTTGATTAGTGGCGGTTACCCACGTTGTACAAAAGAGTAGGAACGGTTACTCAAAGATTAATGCACGTGGAAGTTACATTTGAAACTGATTGGTCGAAGATTTCTATAAATTGGTGAAAGATCGATGAAGAAAGGGTTAGAATCTTTTCAGAGAAAACACTCACACTCACACATTCATATCCCCAGCGACTTTTTGAGTCAGTTAAGAGTTTTTTTTTTTTTTTGAAGAGTTCCTTCCATGTCTTTATTTTTCATTTAAATTTTCTGTAACTTTCTTTCCATGCAATTTATCTTCTTTCCGATGTCATTTTATTTCCTTTAAATTCAACAACTTTTATCCTTTCTAGTTTTTACCTTTTAATTTGATCTTTATTTTTCTAAATGTTTTTCCTTTCTGCAATTTGATTTTTCTTTTATTCAAGTCATTTAAGTTTTATTGTTCATTTTGAATTTCTGCAAAGCTTAATTCTTTCTTCTTCGTCATCTTCAAAGACATGGGTTTTGATGCAAATAAAATCGGTACTTATAAAGAGGAGTAGGTTTCGCTACTAGACCACTAGATATTAAATCTCTTTCGATTTACTAAAAATCGATAAAACAATTATATAACATATGGATGATCTTATTTATTAATTTAAATATTAAATAAAACAAATCATTATTATTTTTAATTTGGATCTAAAAAATAAAATTGAATGTACTATTTTATTTGAATTTTAAGATTTAATCGAAGCGACATTTAAATATAAATAGCAGCTTATTAGGTTTCAGTCTTTAATATATTAAAGTCGTTTTTGCAATTCTTCCTTATAAGAGGAGTTATTATTTAATCCTATAAAAAATACAAAAAAATTTGGTGGAAGAAGATCGAAAAACCACTATCAATATATCAGGATCCAATAATCATAAATTAATAGTAAAATCACCAACTTTTTTTATCGCTTTCATATATCAAATAGGTATATTTTTACAATAAAATTTATTTATTAATGATTTAACATAAATGATTTAGGTTATAAAATTAATTTGTTATAACAATATATATATACAGTTATACACACAAGAATTAACTACTAAATAGTTGGTTTAATTGCAATTTTATAATAATAATTAGACCTTAAAAACCAATTTCTATGTCATTGTCAGAGTAGGGTTCCTATGTCCAAGAAAGAAACTTTTATCACCAAAAAAGAGATTTTGTACAAATTCTTCACAAATGACAGCCACTCATCGAAGTATGACAGAGGAATTAAAACAGTGCAAATGCATTTAATTTCTTTTCGTATAGTGTGTTATCTGTAAAAATCTTAATTGGAAGATTAGGAGAAGATTATTAATCAAGATATACTTGATTAAAGTACTTTTTCAAGTAAAACTCTATCCCCAACACCAAATTAAGTTGAACTCAAAATTGTTTGCTTAATTTTTGCAAAACAGACTCATGTGTCACCGAATATTTAGATAAGAAGGGAAACAATGCAAATATTAATTGTGTGGTTACATGGCCTACAATTAGTAGGACTAATAAGTAGTTAATAAGGTGGGTTTAATTTATGATGAAAAAGGTTGGTACCTTTTTGGCAAAGGGAGATAAGCTAAGTCTAATGCGACCAAACATATGGCTTCACATGTCACAAAGACAATAACGTGCCACATTACAAGACCTTGGTTGTGATTCCCCACATCCCCACTTCTTGTTTTGGCAATCATATTGTCCATACATTATTAGGTTCTCCAATTAAAAAGAAATTATTTTTAATAAACTAATAACATAAAATATTTTATGCAGTTTATAAATTATATTATTTTTTTAAATGATCATTCATGCAATTAAAATAAAAATTAATTATTTTTGTTAACATACTGTTACATTCTTAAATACATATGTAAAATTATTGATAATACATAAAATTAAATTCTTAAAAAATTAAATGAAAATAAAAAAATAAGAAGAAAAAAAATAGTAATAATTAATTAAGCATATTTATGTAAGCTAAAGAAATAGAAATATAAACAACATTATTATTATTATTCCATAGAGGCATAGACAACTCTTTCTCGTGATCTTTCCTTAGTTATTTAATTCTAGGGATGGCACCTAATAATTAAAATTAAACCTATTTATTAAACCTAGGAAAAGTTTAGGAGGTCAGCAATTTTGTGTTTTCTGGCCAGCACTTAACTATCAAAACACAAGTGAGTGATTTTCCACCATTAGATGTAATCTCACACCATTAAAAACACTATTGATGACCAATTGATGGTTACAAAACAACCAAAATTGCTGGCCCCTAGCATTCCTCTTAAACCTATATATATGTTGTTTCTAATGGAGGCAACCTATGTGCTAATTCATATTTTTTCAAGAAACTATTGTGATACTTCTATTCTTTTTTTTTGTTCTAAATGGGTGCATGAATTTGCGAATATATATATATATATATATATATATATTATTTTATCTAAGCTAGCTATATATACAAAATATTAAACTTTTTACATTATTATATAAGATTCAGAGAATTAGTTTTATTGTTATCTAATTGAGTTTATACTCTGTAGATATTTTGCATAGTATCACATTCTGACATTCTTAATTCATTGTATGAAGAGTCGTGCAAAGTTAAAACGCATTTCTAACTATTTTTATTTCAGAGCAAATGGAATTTGTGCTCGTCTTTAATTTGGAGGTGGGAATGCTAATAATAATAATTAATAATAATTTATATATGTCTTCTCATCATGAGAAGATAAACTGCACTGGTGATCTGAAAGGAATATATATATATACACATCTTTGTCCCTTGGTCACACGTGGTTAAGTGAAGAAATCTGATTGAATATGTCAATATATATATTTCAAGGTGGGAAGATTAAGATACACACCTATCGAATGCATGCATTTTTTCTTTAAAAGGAATTTATACTCGATATTGAATATATAGTGTATGACATGTCAACGTATACAAATTTTATATGACAATCTATGTACAAATTTATGAAGCTTAAAAGCTTGGATGGCTATATACCGAATTAATTCAATTTTTTCCATTATTGGATTAAACATAAGACTCAAACAATTAACTATTTTTCACATTTTTATTTAAATTAAAATATATAGTAAAAGAAAGTGAGTAATAAATAATTAACTAATATGTATAAGGAAGAGAGTGAGTAAACATAAAATGGCCGCTAATTATGATGATTTTAAAAACTAAATCGGATCAGATCGATTAGTCGAATTAGTTCAACCGAGAACCGGTGATACCAATAATTTGGTTCTATATCTAAAAGTGTTCATGAAAAAATCGGTCACAATCGTTGGTTGGTTGGACCGGACCAAAAATAAGTCAATTTTTTTAAACCGCACCATTTCGTTAACTTAAAAAAAAAAGACAGAACGCATTCTCCTAACTCCGTCCTTCGTTCAATTGTTTTTCTTTCCTTTCTCAATTCAGAGAAAGAAAAGGTGAACTCAACTCAAAATCCTAGTTTGCTTCCATGGTTTCATCACCATCGAACGGAGTGAGCGACTGTCGTTGTCCATGGTTGTCCAAGGCTTTTCTGTTCATCATGTCCTCAACCCCCTTTTCACTCTGTTTTTCTTTTTGCTCGACGTCCATCCTCCATCGTCTTTTTGTCCTGCTCGCCATCGTGCCGACGCCTTCGTCTCATCGCCGTCGTCTCGTCGTTCTGATTTTTCTCGCGCTCAACCCCTCTCGAAGGTTAGTGGCAATGCTTAGAACAATTCGTTTTTCTTTTTATTCTCTGTTCTGGAAGTGAAATCATTAATAAGATTACAGGAGTTTTGTGTTTTTGTTAAAATTATTGATAAAAAATAGTTTTGTTGTGTTGCTGCTATTTTTGAATTTCTAGTTCTATTGTTTTTGAATTTTTATTGATGATTTTTTGTTTCAGGGTTTTTGTGTTTTTGTTGATTATTTGTTGCTGTTTTTGAATTTTTGTTGATAATTTATTTGATTTCTGGCTCTGTTGTGCTGCTGCTGTTTTTGATTGTATTGATGAGAGCCGCTGTTTTTTACTGTGGTGATGATTTATTGATTTCAGTTATGGATGATTATTTATTGAATGATTATTTGATTTTTGGCTATACTGTGCTGCTACTGTTGTTGACTGTGTTGATGATTTATTGATTTCAGTTATGGATGATAGTATTAATCAAGAAGCAATCGCTGATCTTCCTAGTAATATGGAAGACTTATTGCGTGAGTATTATTAGTTTATTTTCTGATGATTTATTAGAGTGTTGTTAGTTGTTAGTTTTTAATATAAGATTTAATTACTCTGTTGGTCCCTATAGTTTTGCAAAATTTTCAATTAGGTCCCTATACTTTTTTTTCTTTTAATTGAGTCCTTGCACCAATTTTTTTTAATTGGGTCCCTACACCTTTTTTCCTTTCATTTAGGTCCCTGTACCAATTCTTTTTTTTTTTAGTTGGGTCCTATAAAATTGAGCTAATTACTACTAAAAGAGACTTAATTGAAAAAAAATTTGGTGCAGGGACCCAATTGAAAAGAAAAAAAGTATAGGGACGTAATTGAAAATTTTACGAAATTATAGGGATCAACAGAGTAATTAAATCTTAATATAATAATAACATGTGTATTTTATTAGGTGGTATTGATGCTGATTTATATCAAAATTGCGGTGGTAGTAGTGATCTTTATGCTGCATCTCTTGATTCTTTTGCTCAAGAGGGTGAAAATGAAAGTGAAGATGATCCCAATAAAGAAAATTTGTAACAAGTTTTTGCGAATTTTGATTATTGATGACCATTTTTTTATGTTGGTATTTAATATTTAGTTATTTCTTTTTATTATTTAACTTTTAAGTTTAAACTTTGATAAGATCATATAGCTTTAGTTGATGACATTTTATGTAGTATTTTAAATTTGAAAGATATTTTAAAATTTATATTAAATTATAATTATATTTTAGGATATTTATTTATAATTTATTTATTATTTTATTCTAAAATAATTTTTTCAATTAAACCACAGTTAAACCAATAAACTAATAAACCAATAACTAGAACGATTCGATTATCGGTCCGATTCTCAAAACCTTGCTCTATATATATATCTCAATGTTACTTAAGTTGGTTTTAGCAAAAGCAATTGCAAAATTAGTAAACAATTTTCCTTTTTAATATAATAGTAGATTATATCTACAAATGTTTACCCTCCAAACAATTAAATTTAAATTTGAAAGAAATATATTATAAGTTTCATATTTTTTAAGAATATAATTTTTAGATAGTTTGTAAATGTAAAACAACTTTTATTTCTTGAACTAAATTCTAGAATTGAGTTAGATCCTTTCAATCTCAATTTTAATATTGATTTATCAAATTATATCCAGTCTAATATTATTGAGTTATCTATGAGTAAATATTCACACTCCGAATGGCATAGACTCATTTAAGTAGCTTTTAATTTAGCGCTGAATTAGATTCATTATATTTCAATTATAATATAATAGCAGGATTTATTTGATTTAATGTTGTTAGTCGATATAAAAAATAAATAAAAAAGATAAATTAAAATTGAAATAGAAAATAAAAGGATCGAATAGGTTGAAATTAAATACAAAGAAAATCACACGATTTTTTATCTAATTTCTTGATGTAATAAAAAAAGGATTCACACAATTTAAATTATTCATACTATAGTTTGAAAACTGAATGGAAGAGAATCATTAAACCTTTCTATCCAATTTTCTGATGCAACAAGAGAATGACTCACTCAATTTTACTTGTCCTCTTTGATTTCATCATGAAACCAAAAAAGAGTTTTTCAAATCTCTAAATCACTCTATAATAACTACAATATAATAATTTAGGAGTATTTATAATCTTTTATTAGATCAAAATAAAAAATCTTAAATTCATTAACATAAAGATTAATCTAATAACTAAATGAATAAAAATTAAAATAGATAAAATTAAATTAAATATTCTAATATTTAAAAGTAAAGACTAATAACTATCAAATAATGCTTAAACTCTTCGTATCATAAATATTTAAAATACGTATCATTAATTAACTCACCTATAAATATTCACACTCCAAATTAAACTATATTCTATCTGTGAAAGGACCTCTTTGCTAACTTTTGTAATTTTTTTTCTTTATTTCTTAAGAGGGAATTACCTCGTGCAACTAGGAAACATTAAAAAACAAAGATTTCGATGTACATCAATTAAAAGAATTAAAAACACTAACAGAGAATGAAACAAAGTTTAATAATCAATTAAAAATAGAAACATGACAACAAAGTTTGCTGATTTTGTTGCTTGGAAAAAAATGACCAAAAAATATATAGTTTCATATGCGCGCTTTCTAAGTTGCCGTGATTCACATGCAAACATAACTAGAATACATAGTACATGTGATTAGATGTATTTGTCTTCGTTTAAAGCTTGAGAGTTGAGAAAGGGAACAAGCTCTCATACAAATAATTAACGCAAGTATTTCATTTACTTCAAAACATTCCTTAGCTTTCCCATGTTCTTTGTTCTTTAATTAATTTATCTTTAACATTAATTCACATTATTGCACATTCTATATGTTGTCACGTGTTCGCACTTTGAGTTTGAGAGCATTTCTAACTTTTATTTCAATTTTTTTTTTAAAGAAATAAACTCAACATACACACGCAGTGGAGCGTATAAAGAGACATAAACATGAAAATTAGTAACTCTTATATCATCTTAGGCATAGCCATCAATAACATGAGTTAACTTGTGCACTACTCTCTAGAACAACAAAAGGACCTAGCAACACAATCTACCACCTCTGTTGTCTTGTTCTGAAAATAAGCTCATTTCTACACAACCAGATATTCTATATAACGGAGAAGAATCCCACTAACCATATTTTCTGTACGTCTGTTCTCAAAGACAATGTCTTCCAACTCTCAAAGTGTTCTTTTATGGAACCTGAGATGTTCCAAACACAACCCACATGACTAATCTATGCGCACCACACCTACCAAGCATACTCGTACGTAACAAACAAATGTTATACATATTCAATTTCCTTTCTACACATAACACAGACATTATCACTTTGTTCAATAATGCCCAATATGCTCAGGCGATCCTTTGTATTAACTCGCCCTACAAGTACAAATCAAGTAAACAACTCTACCTGAGGGGGAACAAGTCCTTTCCAGATTTTATTTGTGAACTTATAGTTAAGGATATCATCCGTCAGAGTCTGTACCTGCAAAGCCTGCACAAATGAGTTAGTAGTATAAATGCATTCCTTATCAAATTTCCATACTACTCTATCTTGTGCGCCTGCTATCAATCTCACAGCTTGCAAGATATCAAGCATTTGGTTCAAACTATTAGTCTCCCATTGGTGGAGTTCCCTCCTCAATTGGAAGTTCCATACCCACTCTATCCTATCCCAAAACCCACAGTTTCAAATCATGGATCCTTTATTATCTAAAATCAAGTAGAGTCTCGAAAAGGAGTAGTCTTTCAGCTTTTCCAACTGTAACCATGTATCTTCCCAAAATCTGGTTGATCTATCATCTCCTACTTCCATAGCCAGCTCGTCAATAATCTTTTGTATGACATGCTGCTCTTTTATTTGCAAGTGACATATATCTCTCCACGGACCCCCTTTTGTTGGTATATCTTGAGTAGACAGTAGCTGCCCTCAGATTATTACAGGAGCACACTACCTTTTTTCATAGAGGACACTCTTCCTTAGAGAATCTCCACCACCACTTAAACAATAATGCGGTATTACGAATCATCGGATCTCCCATAACTAGTCCTTCTAATTTCTTCGGTGCCTGTATCATCTTCCATTTTACAAGAGCCAGTCCAGGTCGTCCATCATCCTTTCCCCAAAAGAACCTCCTTTGCAATGAAATTATTTTTTTGGCTACCGTAACTGGCATTTTATAAAAACTCAAATAGTAAGTAGGCCGACTATTAATCATAGATTTGATAAGTACCAACTTCCATGCTTTACTAAGTACCTTTGCTTTCTACAAACTTAATTTCTCCTCTACCTTATCTATTACTGGCTTCCATCTTTTTACTAGCCTCCGGTTTGCTCCTAGATTAATTCCCAAATACTTCACTGGTAGATTCGTCGCTTAGCATCCTAATAATCGGCACATCTGACTAACCCACTCCTGACTGCAATTTACCGGTATCAAGCTAGACTTATCAAAGTTAATGCTCAACCCAGACATGACTTCAAAACACCTCAGAAGTCTCTTGTAATTTCTCACTGTCTCCTCCTCTGGTGGACAGAACAATATAGTGTCATCAGCAAACTGGAGGTGTGATAACTCTATATTATCCCTACCGACTTAGAGGGGAGATATTCTCCTATTCCTTACCGTCTCTCCGATCATCCTATTCATCACATCTACAACAAAGACGAATGAAAATGGTGATAACGGGTCACCTTGTCGAAGCCCTCTTTCTATCTTGAACGGTTTTGATGGTGCCTCATTAACCATTATAGATATAGACGCTGATCTAATACATTCTGTAATCCATACCCCCCATCTTCTACCAAATCCCATCTTTTCTAGCATAATATCAACAAAATTCTATTTGACTCTATCATAAGCTTTCTGGAAGTCCAATTTGATGATTGCTGATGCCTTTTTCTTCAGTTTTAGCCATTGTACAGTTTCACATGCTATTAACGCTCCATCATGTATCCTCTTGCCCTTGACAAATGTACTTTGTGATTTCCCAACTAGCCTTGGCATTACGCTCCTTATTCTTCTTGTCAACACTTTTGATATGACCTTATAAATGCATCCAACTATACTGATCGGTCTAAGATCCTTTATCTCTATCGCGCCCACAAACTTTGGAGCCAGCGCTACCCAACTAACATTGGAATCTGCCGGTAGCCTTGCCGTCTCAAAGAAGCTCATAACAGCTTTCGTAAATTCCACTTCAATCTCTTTCCAGCATCTTTTTATAAAATTCATGTTATATCCATCACTATCTGGGGCCTTAGATGATTCGCAGTCCCATACTGCCTCCTTTACTTCCTCCTCCGTCGGTAACACCTCTAGTGCTTGTGCTTCCTCTATCTCCAAATGATTAACTAACCCATCTCGAAAACTAATGTTTGGTGACTCGTCCTGGTGGTATAGGTTCCTGTAGAAATCTTTAGTGGCAACCTTAATTCTTGCATGATTCCTTACCAACCTTCAATTAATCACTAAGGACTCAATCCGGTTATTCCTTCTTCTTGTTGACGCAATATTGTGGAAGTATCTGGTATTCCTGTCCATCTCCTTGGCATGTCGAGACCTAGACATTTGCTTCCAGTGGATATCTTGCCTCTCAAACCATACCTCGCAACATCTTACCAGCGCCTTTCTTCTAACTTCTATTGTACCATCATATACTCCGTTACTAACCACATTATCTACTTTCTTGATCTCGTCCTCAAACTTTTGTATCTCGGTCACGCGTACGTGTCATCTGTGTTCTGCTCATGGCGCGCGTCCACGTCAGTCACGCGTTTGCGTCGCTACCTTTTCGCGCTGGGCATGCGACCGCGTTGTCCATGCGTTCGCATTGCTGCCAGTTTCTTTAAAAACTCCATTTTGTGCTTTCCTTCCATTTTTGTATGTTTCCTTTCCATCCTTTAAGTCATTCCTGCCTTAGAAGATCTGAAACTACTCAACACACAAATCACGGCATCAAATGGTAATAAAGAATAATTAAAATAAATAATTTCAAAGCATAGGAAACATGTATTTCACATATATCAGATAATAAGGAAGGGAAGGTGAAACCATGCAATTTACATGAATAAGTGGGTGAAGGGTTGAATATATCACTTAAATTGAGCACAATATATATCATAAAATATGGGTTTATCAACCTCCCCACACTTAAACAATAGCATGTCCTCATGCTAAGTCCAAGATAAAGAGTATGGTAAGGTTAAAGTGGTGGAATCTCATGCAATGCAATCTATTCTAAATGTAAACTATCTAAATGAATCATGCAATTCTAATTGTTATTCACTTGTATATAAAACTTACATGTAGTTAAATTAATTCACATTCTCAAGGAATCATATATGCATTGCCAAACCCTAGATAATGTTAAAGCACTTTTACAATTGAGATGGGTAAAATTATTTTACAAACTTGCAAGACAATTAACAATTCAAGCAGAGATATATGGTGATGAGCTATTGAACCCTCACTGGATTTTGTGTTTACTCTCTAGTCACTCAGTGTTTATTGGGTTAATCACTCTATTCTTCTTTTTATCCTTACTTTCTATAACTTTTGTTCTTCATCTAACCAATCAACAATTATAGAATACAGACATACAAAAATCATGAGGTCTTTTTCAAGGTTGTAATGGGGTCAAGGTAGAGGTAAGGGTATATGTATAAGGCTAAGTGAGCTAACAAGTGAATCCTTGATTAGTCTAAGATCTCACCTAACATACATATTTTATAAATCAAAGTTTCTTAATCTATTTGCCCAAATTTTCTCACTTTGTATTGCAAGCTCATGCATTAACTTTAATTTTATCCCATGTGCATTGATTCTTTTTATTTTTGTAATTGGAGAATTTTTTTTTGTATCCCCTTAATACTAAAAATAATTTTTTTTTAATGCACATGGTAATTCAATTGTTTTGATTTCACATGAGCATGCTTCCCAAATTTGAAACATCTTTATTCTTTTTAACTTTCTACCTTTGTTTCTATCATCCATGTTCCCATAAAGTTCCCCACACTTAAACAATACACAATTTCTATCTTAAGCTAACCAAGGATTCAACTTGGGATTGTTATTTTATTTTTCTGCTTAAGGCTAGTAATGTGGTTTATAGAACAAGAGGGGATTAAAAAGCTCAAGGGGGCTAACAAGGGTGATGTAAAAGGTAGGCTAATTTTGGGATAAGTGAGGAAAAATTCAAATGATGGCCTCAATCATCTCTTAGTATGTATTTATACTCTATAATTGGAAATATAGATTAAAACAAAGTAAAGAACACCAGAATAAAAAAGAAGGGCAAAACACACAGGAATAAAAATTATGATTTGAATGTAACCATACATTTAAGCTCAAAACTCACAGGCTGTGTGTTCTCTAGCTCAAAATTTATATATCAGTTATACATGTCATGCAAGTAAAAATTAAGAGTTCCCATTATTCTCAATGTAAATCTTAGGGTGCCTTTAAAGTTTTAGTGTTGTTCCTTGATGAAATGTTGTTAACTAACTAACATGTAATGCTATATATACAAGGTGTGTGGATTGTTTTTGATTATGTTAAAGTCTCTAGTTTACTTCCTTTTTATTTTCAATTTAAACCAAACTATCATATGCTAAAAGGGTAAACTATACTAATTAATCCACATATTCTATAACTAATAAGTTTAGAATTGCAAACTAAACTAAATGGCTAGAATATAAACTAAAGTGCAAAATGCGGAGGTAAAGTAAAAATATAGCAAAAGAACAATGTATAAGTACTAAAAAGTAAAAATAAAGATAAAAATACAGAAAAATAAACAAAATAAGATAAAAAGAGTCTGTAGTGGTTCACCAAAAAGATATGCCAGGGATGGCTACCTCCCCACACTTAAAATAAAGCATCGTCCTCGATGCTCACTCAAGCAGGGTGTGAAGGAGTGTCATCACTGGAAGGATGGGCTGCTGGAGTCTCTGTGGTAGCCTGAGGGTCTGCGGACTGGATAAGGGTAGGAGGATCAGTCTGCTGCAGTGGAGGCTCTGACTGGATAGGAATCTCTGCATCTGGGGCCTGTATCTGGTGTGGCTCCTCTTGCTGTGGCGCAGCCTGCTCTGAACCTGCCTGCTCGGCCTCTCTCTGTGGATGGGTCTCCTCCTCATGCTCCTCTGCCTCCTCCTCAGATGGCTCTGATGGTGTGTTAGGCTCGGAGGGGAAGTCGCTGCCAGATCAGATCATCATCTTGAGGTGCTCATAGCATCGCTTGTTGCGACGCTCAGATCTCTCATATCGTCGCTTGTTGTGGTGCTCCATCTGGTCTAGCTGTTGGAATAAGCGGTGCACGAGGTGGTAAACGGGCTCTGAGGCAGGTGGATGTGCAGTGGGTAGGGCTGGTGCAGCAGTGGAAGAAGAAGGGACAGCTGAAGGCGTGGCTGTCTCATCAGAGGCGGTCAGGAATGGAGGTGTATAGCCTAAAGCCCGAAACTTCCTACTGTGAGGGATAATCTTCTTGCAGTCCGCAGCAGGTGGCTTCTCATCAGCATCCTCCTAAGGCACGTCAGCTCGACGGCCTAGCTGGGTGACCAGGTAAGGGAAAGGAAGGGTACCTCTGATATGGACCCTGGCCATATAGTGCCGGATGAATCGTGGGAGGTACAGGTCCTTACCCTCCATCATACACCAGAGAAGGGTGATCATAGTGGCAGGCAGCTCCGTCTCATGAGTGCTCGGCATAACAAAGTTGCTCAGGATTTGGTGCCAGAGCCGAGCCTCATCATTCAGATACATCAGCTTGATTCCCTTAGGCATTGTTGTGTTCTTTCCCATGACCCAGGGGACAGTAGGGTCAAGGGCTATCCTTTGCTTGACAGTATTCCAGTCAAATCTCAGAAAGTGCATGTCCTCTTCAGCCTTTTGGTAACCGTCAGGCTAATATGACTTAGGCTGAAGGCGCAGAATATCCTTAATGGCCTCTTTAGTGACCAGTATCTGTTTCCCTCTGAGGTGCACTGCATCCAGGGAAGTCTTAAAATAATTGCAGTAAAACTCTCTTACCTAGGAAGCATTGACCTCAGTCAAATTTCTCTCCAAGAAGAACCAGCCTCTCTGTTTGATCTGATCAGAGGTGTACTGCTGTAGTTCTTCGGGAATTTTCAGAGTTCGCTCCAGGTACAGGTTTTTGGAGGTGGCAAACACTGGATACTTCAGCTCATAGTATCGGTTTGCAAATTTAATTGTATCATTGGCAGGGAGGAGCTGGTCAGCCTTCTCCTGCGGGGTAAAATGCTTTTCCCGCCAGGAGTCATCATGCATGATGTCCAAGATAGACATAGAGGATTCACCTCTTTTCCGTTTTCCAGTTGTGGCTTTGCCTTTTCCCTTACGCTGAGTGTCAGACATCCTGAAAAACAGAAATCTAGGATATAATAAAAATAGGAAAATAAGTAGGCAAATAACAAGATAAGCATATAGTGGCAAAGGACAGTGGAATTATGAAATGAGTTGAATAATTGTGCATTTTGGATTGTGTCGGAGTTAAAAAGCTGAGATGAGAAATCACAATCCAAAATATAGTATAAGTAGAACACCTGTTAATTAGGAGAAACAATAATCATGCTATGAGTTAAAAAGTTGAAGGAGTTAGTAAAAAGGGCAAAGGGAGAAGTTAGAAAGTTAAAAGTGGTTAAAGTAAAAAAGTGGAAAGCAGTGAGTTAGGAGAAAGAACGTTAAAGTAAGTGGCATTGAGAATTGTTTCCTAAGTAACAAGAAATTCATAAATTTAAAGACTAGTCAACTCATATGCAAAAATATCAGGTTATTGATGATGATTCATAAAGATATAAAAATAGCAAAAATTAAAATCGAATCATCAAAAGTGCAGTTCATTAACCAGGAAATCGAAAGGAATAAGAATGCTGGCCCGTGCATTCATGAAGTGGTTTGGAAAAAGCTAAGTAATGCCAAATTCAAATTGCAAAAACCAAAACATGAATGAAAATCAAAACAATTTACAGAAAATTGGGTAGCATTCCGGCTAAAATTGGATGTTTTCGGGTAATAAACAGCAAGCAGAATAGTTCATATAAATTAAAATAAAGCTGCAATTACATATACGGAATATGAACATGAAAAAGCAGTGTAAAAAGCAGCATGAAATAGCATATGAACAGTATTAACATCACAGCAACATCAGAATTGCGAAATTGATAAAACAAGAACCACGAACAGCACAATTATCAGGCCTAAATCTACTAACCACATCCTAGCTACCTAACCACCTAGAATCCACTACAACATACATCTCTAACTATCCTAATTTTAAACATAAACTAAAAAATATGCAACTAACTACGAATGAAAGAAAAGTGGCGTTCGGCAGAACCTGGTGGTTAGAGGCACAAGTATGGAACTAAAAGAGGTGGTGGGGGTGGGGTGGTGTTGGCGGCAATGTGGCGGTGACGTAGGGCGGCGCGGTGGCGAACCGTGGTTGGCGCAGCGGTGGGTGGGTTGGTGGTGTTGGGTTAGGGTTGGGGTACAGAGAGGGAAGGGAGGAGGGTTCGAGGGTTGTGGGGCGGAGGGTGTTTGTGATGGTGGGAGGTGGTGCTGAGGGCGGACGGTGGTGGTTCGCGGTGGGGGGCAATGGCGGAGGGAAAGAAGAGAGAGAAGAAGGAGGGGAGAAGGAAGAAGGAGAGGGGGTGGGCGTCGCGGTGGGTCTGGGTGGTTGGCGCTGGTGCGGCGGTCAGGGGTGGTTGGTGGTGGCGATGGGTGTAAAGGAAGGAGGGAGAGAGAACAGAGGGGGTTGGGGAAGGAGAGTGGTGACGCGGGGGGAAATAGGGTTTCGCGTGGTTGGGTTAGTGATTTTGAATCCACGTGAATGCGTGGGGCACCGCGATCGCGTGGCTAGGGTGAATTGGGGTGGACGCGGTCGCGTGGTTGACGCGATCGCATGGAATGGGTAAAAGGATGAATGACGCAGTCGCGTGAGGCACGCGACCGCGTCGCTGGAAATTGTGCTAAACGCACAATTCCAGCGTCGTTTCAGCGCAAATCTCTATCTCTATTTAGGGTGTTGTGCAATCCACACAACGCGGACGCGTCGCTCACACTTTCGCGTGGGATGGGTAATTTGCAAATGATGCGATCGCGTGATGGACGTGAACGCGTGAGCCGTGTTGTGCTAGACGAACACCAGCCGCACGATTCCGGCCCAGATTTCTGGGCGTTGGATTTTTATGCCGATTTTCAGATCACGCGTTCGCGTGATTGACGTGAACGCGTGGGAGGTAATTTTCGCAGCTGACGCGAACGCGTGAGCAATGCGGTCGCGTCTCACCCTCTTTTTTTTTTTTTTTTATATATATGCAGGTATGCAATTATGCAGTATGCAATGCTAATGCAAATGCTATGAATAACATCCAGGTTCAATAATATAACATAAAATCAAACAGTACGAAATAAAAATTGAAAAAGAAATGACCATACCATGGTGGGTTGTCTCCCACCTAGCACTTTTAGTTAAAGTCCTTAAGTTGGACATTGGATGAGCTTCCTGTTATGGTGGCTTATGCTTAAATTCATCCAGAAATCTCCACCAATGTTTGGAATGCCAACAGCCTCCGGAGTCCCAAACTAGGCATGTAAAGCTTCTGAGCAGCTTCAAACAGATTCTCAGGCTCCCGGAGTGACGAATATCAGAATATTTTCCAGGATCCTAAACTTTGCTTTTAAATCCGCCTTCGTCTTGATCTATATTTTTCCATCCGGGCGGTTTAGAAATTAGATTCTCACCAAGATGACCAAACGTTTTCCAAGATCCATTCGATTGAACATGATACCAATCCGTGCACTTCAAATTGAAGCGTGGAACCTTATTGAATCTTGCACACCAGCTCTGAGTACGAGCCATTTTCCTCTTACTCTTAAAGCGGCAGAGAGCTCTAAGCTAGCTATCTGTTTCAAGCAAACCATATTCAAGTGGAAAAGTAAAGATAAAGGTTAAGGATTGTACCCACTTGAAGCTTGTATTAGGTGGTAATGGCCTTGGGATAGGTGTTTCCAGTGGTTCTGTAAGTTCTACTCCCTTGTAATCTTCTGCGAATTCCTCCACTTTTTGCAAACTTCTTCAAATGCAACCACGTCTTGATCAAAGTCTTCGATATCTTCCGCATCACTCAAGTCATAAGTTGGAGGTTGAGAAAAATCTACCTCGACATCATCTTCGTATTCACTTGGATAAGGTTCGTCAATCTCAGAGAATTCATGTGCGGATGCGAGTTCATTACTAGGAGAACTTGACTTGAGACTATCATCATCAAGAAAACTTGCGTCTTGGGTTATTCCGTCTAGTTCTTCATGAAATACCTGCTTTGGGGGTTGTGCACTATCCTCCTTAGCATCAATTGTAACGTCCTTGACGGAATTTTTCACAACTCTGGATACCCATGGAGGTTTAGCATCTCCTAAATCTTCAATCAGTACTTCTTCTTCTTGGATAATTTAAGCTTCCTCCAATTGTTCCAGAACAAAGTTATGCTCATTACTGCCTACTGGAGTTTCTAGTGTCTCCTTCATACTACGTTTGTCCTTAGATTCTCCACATAAAGCTATTGGAGTTCCTTGAGTGTCTAAACGTCTGGAAGATAATTGATGTATTGCTTGCTCCAGCTGATGAAGGGTTGTATGAAGTTGATCTACTGTTTCCTTGAGGCGAGCCTGTGATTCTCGAGGTGATGGAGATGGACATGGTACATAGGGAAGTGGTGGTGTTTGGGAGTAATTGGATTGGAATTGTGGTAAATAAGGATCATACGGTGGTGAATGGTGAAAAAGGAGCTTGTGAGTATGGTGGTTCGAAGTTATGTTGAGAGGGTGGTCTATAAGCACAGGGTGGGGCTTGTTGGTGTCTATTAGCTTGGTATGCATTGTATAGTGGTCCTCGTCCATGATATCTTGGAGGTTGTTGTTGCCTAAAGGGTTGATCAGATCCTCTTGGCTCCATCCATCTTTGATTGCTCTGACCTTGATGCATGTTCCTGCTATAACTTCCGTTCCCTTCAACAATATTAGAACCAAACTCAAAGCGAGAGGGGTGAGAATTCATAGTAGCTAATAAAAATAAAAAGGAAAAAACAAAAACAAATAAACAAATAAAAGAAAAATATTTACAATAACCAATAATAAGGCACACGTTTGCAGCTCCCCGGCAACGGTGCTGTTTTGAAGAGATAACTTTTGCGTGGTCTAGAAATTCGCAGGTAAATTCTCGTTGCAAGTATAGCTTCTAAATCAACAAAAGTCCTTTCTTACAAACGTTTTGTTTGTCACAAGTAACAAACCCCTTTAAAATTGATAACCGAAGTATTTAAACCTCGGGTCGTCTTCTCAAGGAACTGCAGGGAGGTGTTCTTATTATTGGTTATGAGTTTTGTAAATTGGGGGTTTTGAAAGTAAGGAACAAGTAATTTAAATGACAAGTAAAATAAATAAATAATTGTAAAATAAACTCTTGGCAAGGTATGAATATTCGGAAGTCCTATCCTAGTTATCCTTATCAATGGTGATGAGAATTATATTTTGCTCTCCACTAAGTCAACCTCTAACTATGAAGGTAAGTCGAGTGGGTAAATCAATTTAACACCTAAAGTCCTAGTCAATTCCTAAGGAAAGACTAGAGTTATAGGGATTTAAATCAATCAGCAAGGATAACAATTATTAATCACGATGAGTTTGACAACTCAAGAGTTACCAATTAATCAACCAAAGCCAAAAGGAAAAAATCTAAATTATTAATATAAATAAAGGAAAGCAATCATAATTCTGAAATACCTCAAATTATATTAAATAGAAAATCAAATCTAAACATGAATGGTTCATAAGCCAATTTGGCAACAAAAGTAATTAAAGGAAAGCATTAAAGTATCTGAAAGTAAAAGAGAAATATAAAGTAAAAGGAATATTGAACCTGATAAAGAGTCGAAATGCTAAATTGAAATAATAAGAAATCCTAATCTTAAAACCTAAGAGAGAGGAGAGAACCTCTCTCTCTAAAAACTACATCTAAACTATGAAAAGTGAATAATTGAAGACATGATTATGAATGGATGCATTCCCCCACTTTATAACCTCTAATCTGTGCCTTTTGGACTTGGATCTGGGCCAAAAAGGGTTTCAGAAATCGCTGGGAGCGTTTTTTGTAATTTCTGGTGCGTGGCGTCTGTCACGCGTCCGCGTGGGTCACGCGGTCGCGTCATCTGGAGTTTTCCTTGTCATGCGTTCACTTCAGTCACGCGTACGCGTCATCTGTGTTCTGCTCATGGCGCGCGTCCGCGTCAGTCACGCGTTCGCGTCGCTGCCTTTTCGCGCTGGGCATGCGACCGCGTCGTCCATGCGTTTGCGTCGCTGCCAGTTTCTTTAAAAACTCCATTTTGTGCTTTCCTTCCATTTTTGTATGTTTCCTTTCCATCCTTTAAGTCATTCCTGCCTTAGAAGATCTGAAACTACTCAACACACAAATCACGGCATCGAATGGTAATAAAGGGTAATTAAAATAAATAATTTCAAAGCATAGGAAACATGTATTTCACATATATCACATAATAAGGAAGGGAAGGTGAAACCATGCAATTTACATGAAATATGGGTTTATCACTGCTTGTGCTATCTACCCAGTGGTTTTGCCAGTGCCTTCAGTTTATCCACAAACTGTATATCGCCCAATCCCCTCCATTATTCCTTCATCATCCTTAGGAAGCCTTCATGCGTGAACCACATGTATAAATTGCGGAACGGTCTTGGTCCTTGAGCTATTCTTCTATCTTCCACTATCAAAGCGCAATGATCTGATAGACCTCTCGGGCCTCCTCTTAGACGAGTATCCGGGTGTGCATCTAGCCATTCCACGTAACCAGGCTTCTATCAATACGACTGCAGGACTGACCTCTAAACCATGTATACTTACGATCATTAATTGTCAAGTCCACCAACTCCATGTCATTGATCTATGCTCTGAACTCTTCAGCAAAAGCTGACAAGTTGGTCACCCCTTTTCTTTCCTCTATGTGCACAATTTCATTGAAATCTCCCATGTAACAAAAAGGAGTTTGACACAATCCTGTAATATAGCTCAATTCCTCCCACATTAAGAGTTTTTCATTTCTCACATGTGGGCCATACACCAGACAAATCGCACAGTAAAAATAATCTTTGGTCATCACTCCTTCTACACATAACCACCTATCTCATGTATAACAATTTATCAATTTAAATACTGATTCATCCCAAATTAATAGTAAACCTCCGGAAGCTCCAACAGAACTAACACTCTCCCAACTAGCTCTATCATTACCCCAAATTCTAGCTACATCATATTTATTCACCACTTATTTTTTTGTTTCTATCAACCCCAACATATCTAATCTAAACTTATTTTTGAAGTTTTTTTATCATGTTCAATTTTGCAACACCTTCTAACCCCCTCACATTTCATGAGCTTAAAATTATTTAAAATTTTTATTACACACCTGCTTTCGGCATTTTAGGCGCTTCTTCTGATTTTCTCCTTTTGCTTCGACTATCTACGTGTCAGAGCTATGGCTTCATTTTGTTCCTGGAGAATTGCCATGATGTCCTCCTCATCACAGCATGGTATTGCTCCTGATTTCACTGCCAGTTTCTAGGCCTCTTTATTCTCTTCCATTTCCTCTTCCCAACTCCTGATTTGCTTGCCACTGCACATCGCTGAATCTTCGTGCATATCCACCTTTGTGTCATTCTCTTCCTATGCATCACCAGTTGCCCGTCTATCTTCTTGTGCATCAATTTTTGCCATTTCAATTCTAGCATCATATGGTTTCTGCACCCCTCCAACCGGCCCTCTTCCTTCCACCTCAACTTGTTCCAGCTTACTCCTCTTTCGATTGGTATCTTCGAATTGGTTATTACCAGTTGTGGTGTCTCCTGCAGCCTTTTTATGATCCTCCTGGATGCGCCTTGCTTCGTCTCCTACTGTGTGCATCTCCTCCGCGTCAACACCTGCAGGGTATCCATCACTCACTGCTTCCTCTGCGGTTCCTTGTGCTGCAAAGCAGTCACCTTGAGCGACCGCACGCCCGCCCAGGCTCGCACCATCTTCTCTCTACTCGCATCTTGTAAGGACTAAGGGAGGTATTGGATTCAGCACACATTCATCCATCCGGGTCTCTGCTTCTTCAAACAGGTAAGCCATAACCGGGTCAGCCATAACCGGATCTGATAGCCCAAGACCACCTTCCTTCAGTTGGGCCTTGTTATTTTTATTCTTGCCACAATTTTGTTTCAATTTGTTGGGCTTTTTTGCCATCAACCCAATAATAGCCCTCCCCTTAACATATGAATGCTCCTTTTCCTGACCAAAAAAAGCATATCCTCTTTGATTCTCCTCATAATTACATGATAAAGTGCAATCCGAGTCTTTCTCCATATGAGTTGCAATTGTTGCCATAAAATCCTTCTTCCCCTTAATCAGCGTATAATCAGTGCTCACACAATGGCAATTTGAATTTTGAAAATTCCATTCATTTAATTCAGAAGGGAGAATCACAACTTTGTCCTTGTCTTATTCCTCGTTCAATAGTTTCACCACCGTAAGTTCTACCGCCGGATCCCCTCCAGCCACCATCGGCTTAGCACCGCTCTTGACTTCATCCCTCACGTCACCGTGCTGCATATCTTTCCCTACCACTATGCATTTATCTTCTTGGTCAACCTTTGTGTCCGGAAAGCATTCTTTGTCCTACACCTCTCCACCTACCTCTTTCACAAGGACATCGAATCCACTCATCCCAATAGTGACATGAATCCACTCATTAATCGTATCGAACATACATGTGTCGATCAGAATGCAGCCAACACTAAATAAATTACATGTTTTCATTAAATTATCACACTTTACCACCTCTCCCCCTTGATCTCCTAACCTGGTAAAAGTCTCTGTTGACCTAGCATGCATCGATACTCCATAGCACTCCAACCATATTCTTCTTGTCTCACTCCTCTCGCTCTCATCCCATCTCCATACCATATGGAACCGTTTTAATAGCTCATTCATTCTGAATGTGTATGCTTCTTCCGCATTGGATACTGTATCAAACGTTAGCATTGTTTTGTAAGCCCCCAATTCCCGTACATGCGTTACGCACGGCCATTCCTTATGAAGCTTTTGTCGGAATGCCTGAAAATTGATCATTGATGAGCGGATAATTTATACGCTTTTTGACATTGTTTTTAGTATGTTTTTAGTAGGATCTAGTTACTTTTAGGGATGTTTTCATTAGTTTTTATGTTAAATTCACATTTCTGGACTTTACTATGAGTTTGTATATTTTTCTGTGATTTCAGGTATTTTCTGGCTGAAATTGAGGGACTTGAGCAAAAATCAGATTCAGAGGTTGAAGAAGGACTGCTGATGCTGTTAGATTCTGACCTCCCTGCACTCAAAGTGGATTTTCTGGAGCTACAGAACTCGAAATGGCACGCTTTCAATTGCTTTAGAAAGTAGATATCCAGGGCTTTCCAGAAATGTATAATAGTCCATACTTTGCTTAAGTTTAGACGATGCAAACTGGCATTCAACGCCAGTTCTCTGCCCAATTCTGGCGTCCAGCGCCAGAAACAAGCTGAAAAGTGGAGTTCAACGCCCAAAACTAGCGTTCAACTCCAGGAATGACCTCTACACGTGTAACACTCAAGCTCAACCCAAGCACACACCAAATGGGCCCCGGAAGTGGATTTATGCATCAATTACTTACTTCTGTAAACGCTAGTAGCTAGTTTATTATAAATAGGACCTTTTACTATTGTATTAGACATCCTGGATCGTATTTTGATCCTGTGATCACGTTTTGGGGGCTGGCCATCTCGGCCATGCCTGAACCTTTCACTTATGTAATTTTAACGGTAGAGTTTCTACACTCCATAGATTAAGGTGTGGAGCTCTGTTGTTCCTCAAAGATTAATGCAAAGTACTACTGTTTTCTATTCAATTCATCTTATTTCGCTTCTAAGATATTCATTCACACTTCAACCTGAATGTGATGAACGTGACAATCATCATCATTCCTTATGAACGCATGCCTGACAACCACTTCTGTTCCACCTTAGACTGAATGAGTATCTCTTAGATCTCTTAATCAGAATCTTCATGGTGTAAGCTAGATTGATGGCGGCATTCAAGAGAATCCGAAAAGTCTAAACCTTGTCTGTGGTATTCCGAGTAGGATTTAATGATTGAATGACTGTGACGAGCTTCAAACTTGCGATTGCTGGGCGTAGTGACAGACGCAAAAGGATAGTAAATCCTATTCCAGCATGATCGAGAACCGACAGATGAATAGCCGTGCCGTGACAGGGTGCGTTGACCATTTTCACTGAGAGGATAGGATGTAACCATTGACAAGGGTGATGCCTCCAGACGATTAGCCATGCTGTGACAGGGCATTTGGATCATTTTCCCGAGAGAAGACCGAAAGTAGCCATTGACAATGGTGATGCATCACATAAAGCCAGCCATGGAAAGGAGTAAGACTGATTGGATGAAGATAGCAGGAATGCAGAGATTCAGAGGAACGAAAGCATCTCTATTCGCTTATCTAAAATTCTCACCAAGGATTTACATAAGTATTTCTATCCCTATTTTATTAATTATTTTCGAAAACCCCATTACTATTTTATATCCGCCTGACTGAGATTTACAAGGTGACCATAGCTTGTTTCATACCAACAATCTCCGTGGGATTCGACCCTTACTCACGTAAGGTATTACTTGGACGACCCAGTGCACTTGCTGGTTAGTTGTGCGAAGTTGTGAACCATGGTATTGGCATCATGTTTTTGGCGCCATCACCAGGGAAAGAAAGAGCAATGAATTTTACATAATCAAAGTGTAATCACAATTTTTGCGCACCAAGTTTTTGGCGCCGTTGCCGGGGATTGTTCGAGTTTGGACAACTGACGGTTCATCTTGTTGCTCAGATTAGGTAATTTTTTCTTTTGTTTTCGAAAAAAATAATAATAATAAAAATAATGTTTTCAAAAATAAATTATTCTATGGCTTCAAAACTTTTAAGAATGAATTCTAGAGTTTCATGGTAACATGTTGAATCCTATCTGGCTGTAAAGCCATACCCAAGCTGCTTTGGGATTGGCCTTCAACTAATCACCTCAGTGGAGTCATGCCCAATCCTTCTGGATAGGGTATGTCAGGCGTGTCATGTCTGAGTTACATACTAAAGCTTGGCTGGCTATTAAGCCATGCCTGACCCTTTGATTGGAGCTTAAGAGCATAAGATTCCTTGAATTCATATTAAAAATTTTGGAATCCTTATTTTTGTTTTTCAAATAATTTTCGAAAAAAATACAAAAAAATTTAGAAAATCATAAAAATCAAAAATAATTTTTGTGTTCTTGTTCGAGTCTTGAGTCATGTTATAAGTTTGGTGTCAATTGCATGTGCATCTTGCATTTTTCGAAATTCTCATGCATTCATAGTGTTCTTCATGATCTTCAAGTTGTTCTTGGTAAGTCTTCTTGTTTGATCTTTGCATTTGCATGTTTTGTGTCCTTTCATGTTTTTCATATGCATTCTTGAATTCTTAGTGTCTAAGCATTAAAGAATTCTAAGTTTGGTGTCTTGCATGTTTTCTTTGCATTAAAAATTTTTCAAAAATGTGTTCTTGATGTTCATCATGATCTTCATAGTATTCTTGGTGTTCATCTTGACATTCATAGCATTCTTGCATGCATTCATTGTTTTGATCCATAACTTTCATGCATTGCATCATTTTTCTTGTTTTTCTCTCTCATCATAAAAATTCAAAAATAAAAAAAAAATATCTTTCCCTTTTCTCTCTCATAAATTCGAAAATTAGATTTGACTTTTTAAAAAAATTTTAAAATCTAGTTGTTTTTATGAGTCAAATCAAATTTTCAATTTAAAAATCTTATCTTTTTCAAAATCTTTTTCAAAAATCAAATCTTTTTCAATTTTCTTAGTTATTTTCGAAAATTCTAAAAATATTTTTCTTATTTTTATATCAAATTTTCGAAAATAACATCACCAATTAATGTTTTGATTCAAAAATTTCAAGTTTGCTACTTACTTGTTAAGAAAGTTTCAAACTTTAAGTTCTAGAATCATATCTTGTGATTTCTTGTGAATCAAGTCATTAATTGTGATATTTTTTAAAAAAAAATCAAATCTTTTTCAAAACTAATTTCAATCATATCTTTTCAAAAAAAAAAAAAATCTTCTTATCTTACCTTTTTCAAAAATTTGATTTCAAAATATCTTTTCTAACTTCTTATCTTCTTATCTTTTCAAAATTGATTTTCAAAATTTGTTTCAACTAACTAACTAACTTTTTGTTTGTTTCTTACCTTTTTCAAAACTAACTAACTAACTCTCTCTCTCCAATTTTCGAAAATATCTCCCTCTCTTTTTCAAAACTTCTTTTTAATTTTGGATTTTAATTTTCGAAAATTACCAACCTTTTTCAAAAACTATTTTCGAAAATCACTAACTCTTTTTCAAAAATTATTTTTGAAAATTCTCCCTCTCCCATCCTATTCTATTTATTTATTTATCTACTAACATCTCCTCATCTCTGCTCCTATCCTTACCCTTGTGTTTGGATTCTTCATTCTTCTTCACCCCTATTCCTTTTCTTTTTCTACTAACAATAAGGAACCTCTTTACTGTGACATAGAGGATTTCTCTTCTTTTCTTTTTCTCTTCTCTTTCTTATGAGCAGGGACAGAGAAAAAGACATTCTTGTTGAAGCTGATCCAGAACCTGAAAGGACTCTGAAAGAGAAAACTAAGAGAAGCTAAATTACAACAATCCAAAGACAACCTTATTGAAAATTTCGAACAAGTAAAGGAGATGGCAGCCGAACCCAACAACAATAATGCAAGGAGAATGCTTGGTGACTTTACTGCACCTAATTCCAATTTACATGGAAGAAGTATCTCCATTCCTACCATTAGAGCAAACAATTTTGAGCTGAAACCTCAGCTAGTTTCTCTGATGCAGCAGAACTGCAAGTTTCATGGACTTCCATCTGAAGATCCTTTTCAGTTCTTAACTGAATTCTTGCAGATCTGTGATACTGTTAAGACTAATGGAGTAGATCCTGAAGTCTACAGGCTCATGCTTTTCCCTTTTGCTGTAAGAGATAGAGCTAGAATATGGTTGGACTCTCAACCTAAAGACAGCCTGAACTCTTGGGATAAGCTGGTCACGGCTTTCTTAGCCAAGTTCTTTCCTCCTCAAAAGCTGAGCAAGCTTAGAGTGGATGTTCAAACCTTCAAACAAAAAGATGGTGAATCCCTCTATGAAGCTTGGGAAAGATACAAACAGTTGACCAAAAAGTGTCCTTCTGACATGCTTTTAGAATGGACCATCCTGGATATATTCTATGATGGTTTATCTGAGTTATCAAAGATGTCATTGGATACTTCTGCAGGTAGATCCATTCACCTAAAGAAAACGCCTGCAGAAGCTCAAGAACTCATTGACATGGTTGCTAATAACCAGTTCATGTACACTTCTGAGAGGAATCCTGTGAGTAATGGGACGCCTATGAAGAAGGAAGTTCTTGAAGTTGATACTCTGAATGCCATATTGGCTCAGAACAAAATATTGACTCAGCAAGTCAATATGATTTCTCAGAGTCTGAATGGAATGCAAGCTGCATCCAACAGTACTCAAGAGGCTTCTTATACAGAAGAAGCATATGATCCTGAAAACCCTGCAATAGCAGAGGTGAATTACTTAGGTGAACCTTATGGAAACACCTATAACCCATCATGGAGAAATCATCCAAATCTCTCATGGAAGGATCAAAGGCCTCAACAAGGCTTTAATAATGGTGGAAGAAACATGTTTAATAATAATAAACCTTTTCCATCATCCACTCAGCAACAGACAGAGAACTCTGAACAAAGTACCTCTAATTTAGCAAACTTAGTCTCTGATCTATCTAAGGCCACTGTAAGTTTCATGAATGAAACAAGGTCTTCCATTAGAAATCTGGAAGCACAAGTGGGCCAGCTGAGTAAAAGGATCACTGAAATCCCTCCTAGTACTCTCCCAAACAATACAGAAGAGAATCCAAAAGGAGAGTGCAAGGCCATTGACATAAGCACCATGGCCGAACCTGAAAGGGAAGGAGAGGACGTGAATCCCAAGGAGGAAGACCTCCTGGGACGTCCAGTGATCAATAAGGAGCTTCCCTGTGGGGAACCAAAGGACTCTGAGGCTCATCTAGAGACCATAGAGATTCCATTGAACCTCCTTATGCCATTCATGAGCTCTGATGAGTATTCCTCTTCTGAAGAGAATGAGGATGTCACTGAAGAGCAAGCTGCCAAGTTCCTTGGTGCAATCATGAAGCTAAATGCCAAATTATTTGGTATTGAGACTTGGGAAGATGAACCTCCCTTGTTCACCAATGAACTAAGTGATCTGGATCAACTGACATTGCCTCAGAAGAAACAGGATCCTGGAAAGTTCATAATACCTTGTACCATAGGCACCATGATCTTTAAGGCTCTGTGTGACCTTGGTTCAGGAATAAACCTCATGCCCTTCTCTGTAATAGAGAAACTGGGAATCTATGGGGTGCAAGCTGCTAGAATCTCATTAGAGATGGCAGATAATTCAAGAAATCAAGCTTATGGACAAGTAGAGGACGTGTTAGTAAAGGTTGAAGGCCTTTACATCCCTGCTGATTTCATAGTCCTGGATACTGGAAAGGAAGAGGATGAATCCATCATCCTAGGAAGACCTTTCCTAGCCACAGCAAGATCTGTGATTGATGTGGACAGAGGAGAATTGATCCTTCAACTAAATGAGGACAACCTTGTGTTTACAACTCAAGGATCTCTCTCTGCATCCATGGAGAGGAAGCAGAAAAAGCTTCTCTAAAAGCAGAGTCAACCAAAGCCCCCACAGCTAGACTCTAAGTTTGGTGTTGAGAGGCCACAACCAAACTCTAAGTTTGGTGTTGAACTCCCATATCCAAACTCTAAGTTTGGTGTTGGAGAGTCTCAACATTGCTCTGAACATCTGTGAGGCTCCATGAGAGCCCACTGTCAAGCTATTGACATTAAAGAAGCGCTTGTTGGGAGGCAACCCAATTTTTATTTATCTAACTATATTTTTCTTAGTTATATGTCTTTATAGGTTCATGATCATGTGGAGTCACAAAATAAATATAAAAATTGAAAACAGAATCAAAAACAGCAGAAGAAAAATCACACCCTGGAGGAAGCACCTGCCTGGCGTTCAACGCCAGAACAGAGCATGGTTCTGGCGCTGAACGCCCAAAATGGGCAGTATCTGGGCGCTGAACGCCCAAAATGGGCATCATCTAGGCGCTGAACGCCAGAATTGCACCCTGGAGAGGAGCTGGTGCTGAACGCCCAGAACAAGCATGGTTCTGGCGTTCAACGCCAGAAATGGGCAACAAATGGGCGTTGAACGCCCAAAATGGGAACCAACCTGGCGCTGAACGCCCAGAGTTATGTGCAAAGGCATTTTACATGCCTAATTGGTGCAGGGATGCAAATCCTTGACACCTTAGGATCTGTGGACACCACAGGATCATCTCAGGATCTGTGAATCCCACAGGATCCCCACCCACCTCACCCTCTCTCTCTCCATTCATGATCATCCCTTCTGTTTTCCATTCACCACTCACATCCATACACACATCCCTCCATCTCCTCCATATTTTCTTCTTCTTCTTCATCTATTCTTTCTTCTCTTGCTCGAGGGCGAGCAAAATTCTAAGTTTAGTGTGGTAAAAGCAGAGCTTTTTTTTTTGTTTTTCCATAACCATTAATGGCACCTAAGGCCAGAGAAAACCTCAAGAAAGAGGAAAGGGAAGGCAATTGCTTCCACCTCTGAGCCATGGGAGATGGAAAGATTCATCTCACAAAGCCCATCACTAAGAAAAGGATGGAGCAAACAAGAGAGCACACTCATGGATCTCAATAGGCACATGAAGAAGCTCATCATCAAGATATCCCTGAGATACCTCAAGGGATGCACTTTCCTCCACAGAACTTTTGGGAGCAAATCAACACCTCCCTAGGAGAATTAAGTTCCAACATGGGACAATTAAGGGTGGAACATTAAGAGCACTCCATCATCCTTCATGAAATTAGAGAAGATCAAAAAGCAATGAGGGAGGAGCAACAAAGACAAGGAAGAGACATAGAAGAGCTCAAGGACATCATTGGTTCCTCAAGAAGGAAACGCCACCATCACCAAGGTGGATTCATTCCTTGTTCTTATTTCTTCTGTTTTTCGTTTTCTATGTTATGTGCTTATCTATGTTTGTGTCTTCATTACATGATCATTAGTAGTTAGTAACTATGTCTTAAAGTTATGAATGTCCTATGAATCCATCACCTCTCTTAAATGAAAAATGTTTTAATTCAAAAGAACAAGAAGTACATGAGTTTCGAATTTATCCTTGAACTTAGCTTAATTATATTGATGTGGTGACAATGCTTCTTGCTTTCTGAATGTATGCTTGAACAGTGCATATGTCTTTTGAAGTTGTTGTTTAAGAATGTTAAATATGTTGGCTCTTGAAAGAATGATGGCTAGGAGACATGTTATTTGATAATCTGAAAAATCATAAAAATGATTCTTGAAGCAAGAAAAAGCAGCAAAGAACAAAGCTTGCAGAAAAAAAAATAGGCGAAAAAAAATTAGAAAGAAAAAGAAAAAGCAAGCAGAAAAAGCCAAAAGCTCTTAAAACCAAGAGGCAAGAGCAAAAAGCCAATAACCCTTAAAACCAAAAGGCAAGGGCAAATAAAAAGGATCCCAAGGCTTTGAGCATCAGTGGATAGGAGGGCCTAAAGGAATAAAATCCTGGTCTAAGCGGCTAAACCAAGCTGTCCCTAACCATGTGCTTGTGGCGTGTAGGTGTCAAGTGAAAACTTGAGACTGAGCGGTTAAAGTCAAGGTCCAAAGCAAAAAAAGAGTGTGCTTAAGAACCTTGGACACCTCTAATTGGGGACTTTAGCAAAGCTGAGTCACAATCTGAAAAGGTTCACCCAATTATGTGTCTGTGGCATTTATGTATCCGGTGGTAATACTGGAAAACAAAGTGCTTAGGGCCACGGTCAAGACTCATAAAATAGCTGTGTTCAAGAATCATCATACTGAACTAGGAGAATCAATAACACTATCTGAACTCTGAGTTCCTATAGATGCCAATCATTCTGAACCTCAATGGATAAAGTGAGATGCCAAAACTATTCAAGAGGCAAAAAGCTATAAGTCCCGCTCATATGATTGAAGCTATGATTCATTGATAGTTTGGAATTTATAGTATATTCTCTTCTTTTTATCCTATTTGATTTTCAGTTGCTTGGGGACAAGCAACAATTTAAGTTTGGTGTTGTGATGAGCGGATAATTTATATGCTTTTTAACATTATTTTTAGTATGTTTTTAGTAGGATCTAGTTACTTTTAGGGATGTTTTCATTAGTTTTTATGTTAAATTCACATTTCTGGACTTTACTATGAGTTTGTGTGTTTTTCTGTGATTTCAGGTATTTTCTGGCTAAAATTGAGGGACTTGAGCAAAAATCAGATTCAGAGGTTGAAGAAGGACTGCTGATGTTGTTGGATTCTGACCTCCCTGCATTCAAAGTGGATTTTCTGGAGCTACATAACTCGAAATGGCGCGCTTCCAATTGCTTTGGAAAGTAGACATCCAGGGCTTTCCAGAAATGTATAATAGTCCATACTTTGCCTAAGTTTAGACGACGCAAACTGGCGTTCAACACCAGTTCTTTGCCCAATTCTGGCGTCCAGCACCAGAAACAAGCTGAAAAGTGGAGTTCAACGCCCAAAACTGGCGTTCAACTCCAGGAATGACCTCTACACGTGTAACACTCAAGCTCAACCCAAGCACACACCAAGTGGGCCCCGGAAGTGGATTTATGCATCAATTACTTACTTCTGTAAACCCTAGTAGCTAGTTTATTATAAATAGGACCTTTTACTATTGTATTAGACATCCTGGATCGTATTTTGATCCTGTGATCACGTTTTGGGGGCTGGCCATCTCGGCCATGCCTGGACCTTTCACTTATGTAATTTTAACGGTAAAGTTTTTACACTCCATAGATTAAGGTGTGGAGCTCTGCTATTCCTCAAAGATTAATGCAAAGTACTACTGTTTTCTATTCAATTAATCTTATTTCGCTTCTAAGATATTCATTCGCACTTCAACCTGAATGTGATGAACGTGACAATCATCATCATTCCTTATGAACGCGTGCCTGACAACCACTTCCGTTCTACCTTAGACTGAATGAGTATCTCTTAGATCTCTTAATCAGAATCTTCGTGGTGTAAGCTAGATTGATGGCGGCATTCAAGAGAATCCGGAAAGTCTAAACCTTGTCTGTGGTATTCCGAGTAGGATTCAATGATTGAATGACTGTGACGAGCTTCAAACTCGCGATTGCTGGGCGTAGTGACAGACGCAAAAGGATAGTAAATCCTATTCCAGCATGATCGAGAACCGACAGATGAATAGCCGTGCCGTGACAGGGTGCGTTGACCATTTTCATTGAGAGGATAGGATGTAACCATTGACAAGGGTGATGCCTCCAGACGATTAGCCGTGCCGTGATAGGGCATTTGGATCATTTTCCCAAGAGAAGACCGAAAGTAGCCATTGACAATGGTGATGCATCACATAAAGCCAGCCATGGAAAGGAGTAAGACTGATTGGATGAAGATAGCAGGAAAGCAGAGGTTCAGAGGAACGAAAGCATCTCTATTCGCTTATCTGAAATTCTCATCAAGGATTTACATAAGTATTTCTATCCCTATTTTATTAATTATTTTCGAAAACCCCATTACTATTTTATATCCGCCTGACTGAGATTTACAAGGTGACCATAGCTTGCTTCATACCAACAATCTCCGTGGGATTCGACCCTTACTCATGTAAGGTATTACATGGACGACCCAGTGCACTTGCTGGTTAGTTGTGCGAAGTTGTGAACCATGGTATTGGCATCATGTTTTTGGCGCCATCACTAGGGAAAGAAAGAGCAATGAATTTTACATAATCAAAGTGTAATCACAATTTCTGCGCACCAATCATCGTCTTTGTTCCTCCCACAATACTCCTTTATAGCCATATAACATTCTCTTTTGCCACTAGAATTTCTATTTTCTTTGTCCATCCATTCTTATTTGGGTCCTTAGCTTTCACCTCTCTCGAAAACTTTTCCACCTTCTCTTCCTCCTTTCTTGCATCCCTATATTGCCGCAGGCTACCTTCTTCACCTCGTCTTGTGAAGCTCTCTACTACTTTACCTTTGATCTCCTTCACTTCAGATCTTCTTCTGTACTTTGCTTCTGCTACGAAATTTTTTTTCTCTCAACACCATATTGTTTATTTCTGCAATAGCTTTCAAAGCTCCATCTTTTATGGTGTACCGTACAAATGCAAAAAGATAGACCTGTCCATTCTTATTCTTCCGTGACAGGTAGATGTCTATAATTCTTCCCGTCTAATTGAACAAACTGAAGATTTCTCTTTTTGAGATATCAACCGAAAGATTGTATTTTGGATCTTATAAAATATTACATCAGTATTTATAGGACTATATATCATAAATAATTTAAATATAAAATTTGTCACTCTAATACTTTGTCTAAATTTTATTAAAATTTTATATTATTTTTAATTCAATTATTATATCAAAATAATTATATAAATGACAAAATTTTATTAATTTTTTATCAAGGTAATATCTTTTTTTTAAAGTAAAACCGATCTCATTTTAACTATTAATTTCAATATACATTTTAATTCTAACAAAAAAGTGATATTTTAAAAGTAATACTCCAAAAACATTTCGTCAAAATTATTTTGAAGTTCAAACCAACAAAAATGTTTCAAAAAAATTATGATGATAGAATGAAAATGAAATGCAGTAGGTGCCTAGTAAGGTCTAATAATAATAAGAAAATTGATTAAGAGTAATTATCAAAATCAGTTTCTAAATATTTTAAAAGCGAATATAGTGAACATTGCAATAATAAATAATTTATTCTGCGAGATATATAAAGAAAGATGGAGGTTGTGTGTGGGAGATTGCAAGATGACCAAATTTTGGAAGGATGTTTGGGTAGGTGATGGAATTCTGAAAGAAAGGTTCTTGAGACTGTTTAAAGTGTCAACTCAAAAAGAAACCTATATATATGAATGTGGTGTGTGGATGGGATTATCCTGGGTCTGGAACCTCTAATGGAGGAGAAAATTTTTGAGAAAAAAAAAATACTTGTCACAGAATTACAAAATTTGTTAGATAGTGTTGTTTTTTGTGCAGGATATAGGAATAACATGGACTAGATAGAATGTACACTACAAAGGCATTTATGGAGTCGACTGATAAATCACAATTTTATGGTTTATCTTGTGTCTAATTTGGTGGATTCTATCAATTTTTTCTACAATTATTCATTAAAATAGTATGATTTTGTGAATTTCTCCTAATTGTACTTAATGATTGAAAACATGCTTTTTAGACTTTTAAATTGCTAAATTTAATTCACTTTTCTCCCCTTCGATGCCTTGATATGTTTGTTTGAGTGATTTAAGGTTTTGAAGACAAGAATATTTTGAAAGAAATGGAAGAAAACCATACAAAGTGGAGAATTCATGAAGAAATGAGGATTTGCAGAATTCATGACGACGCATATACGTGGCACATGCGTACGCGTGGAGAAAATTCTGCCAGGCGACGCGTATACGGTATACGTCACCCACGCGTGCACGTGACATTGGTCACGTGACCTCATTAAAGGAACACGCTGGGGGCGATTTTTGGGGCTGCAGAAGCCCAATCCAACTCATTTCTGGAGCTATTTGATGCAGAATTCAAGAGGAAACAAAGGGGAGAGCAATTAGGACTAGCTTAGAATCATGCTTTAGGTTATATTCTAGAGAGAGAAGCTCTCTCTTCTCTCTAGAATTAGGTTAGAATTAGGTTAGATTTCCCTTAGATTTAGGTTTAACTCTTGTTTTCATTTACTTTTCCTTGCAAATTATTGTTCTTACATCTTGCTCTTCTAGTTTTATTTGTCATTTCCTTTATGTTGTTGCCTTTATGTTTATGACACTTTGTTGCTTTTGATTTTCATTTAATACAATTTATGTTTTATGTTCTTTTATTGTTTAATTGAATTCTTATTGTTATTTTCTTGCATTGGGTAGTTGTAGATTTAACATTTCTTGCCAATTTATCATGCTTTCCTTTTATGCCTTCCAAGTGTTTGATAAAATGTTTGGTTGGGTTTTAGAATAGATTTTGATACTCTTGGCTAGTGATTGAAGATGTAGTTCCCTTGAGATCATTGATGTCCAGTTTTATTGGTGATTTAGGATTGTTAATTGGTTCTAAGACCAATTATGTCCACTTGACTTAATCCTCCGATGTTAGAGGGCAACTAATATAAAACCCAAAACATGGTGATTACAAAGGATTAATTCGACTTAGTTGCCCTCTAACATTGGAAAAATATATGCTGGATAGGTACTACGAATGTAAAGTCATGGTTTGAATCTTGGATGGCACTAGGGGTAGATAAATCGAACAGAAGGAGATGAATCATTTACTTTTTAATATTATATGGGTGGTATGTAGGTATAGGAATGAGGTAATATTTAAGAATAAAACAATACCTTGGAGTGGGACATGAGAGTAAATTAGGGGATTAGTTACGCAATAGTGTCTGAAAAAAAAGACTGTTAAAATGGATAAGACAAAACAACAACAAAGCCTTGTCCCACTAAGTGGGGTCGGCTACATGAATCAAACGACGCCATTGTGCTCTGTCATGTATCATGTCTACAGAGAGACTGTTTACATGTAGATCTCGTTTGACCATCTCATGGATGGTCTTCTTAGGTCTTCCTCTGCCTTTCGCCCTTTGTCCATCTTCCATCTCATCCACCCTTCTGACTGGATGTTCTATCGGTCTTCTTCTCACATGTCCAAATCACCTAAGACGCGATTCAACCATCTTTTCCACAATGGGTGCTACTCCAACTCTCTCCCTTATATCTTCATTCCTTATTTTATCCAATCGCGTATGACCACTCATCAATCTCAACATCTTCATCTCTGCCACACTCAGCTTATGTTCGTGCTCCCCTTTAGCCGCCCAACACTCCGTACCATACAACATAGCCGGTCTTATAGCGGTGCGATAGAATTTACCTTTAAGTTTTAAAGGCATTTTTTTGTCGCATATAAAACCAGATGCACTCCGCCATTTTGACCAACCTGCTTGGATCCTATGATTTACATCCTGTTCAATCTCTCCATTATCCTGTATGATGCACCCAAGATACTTAAAACTTTTAAATTTTCGTAGGATGTTTTCTCCAATCTTCACCTCTATATTGGGGTTTTTCCTTTTCAGACTGAACTTACATTCCATATATTCCGTCTTGCTACGGCTTATGCGCAGACCATACACTTCTAGAGCTTCTCTCCATAACTCCAACTTCTTATTTAGGTCTTCCCTTGACTCTCCCATAAGGACGATATCATCGGCAAAAAGCATGCACCATGGCACAGGCTCTTGGATGTGCTCTGTGAGTACTTCCAAGACTAATGTGAAAAGGTATGGACTTAAGGATGATCCCTGGTGTAATCCTATACCAATAGGGAATTTCTCTGTCACACCACCTTGAGTCTTCACACTAGTTGTGGCCCCATCATACATGTCTTTAATTGCCCGAATATATGCGATCCTTACTCTCCTCTTTTCTAAAACCTTCCATAAGACCTCCCTTGGTACCCTATCATACGCTTTTTCCAAATCAATAAACACCATATGTAGATCCCTTTTATTACTACGATACCTGTCCATCATCCTTCTTAATAGGTATATCGCTTCAGTAGTAGATCTATCTGACATAAATCCAAATTGATTCTCTGTTATTTGTGTCTCTTTTCTCAACTTCCGTTCTCTGTTAAAATGGATAAGACACTTAGAATTAATGAGGTAAGGAACATAATATGGATATGGTGGCATTGCGTAAAGTATTTACTTGAAATTAGCATGTATGCAATTGGAAGATATACGAACAAATTATGCAGGTCAATTGGAGTGATTCATAGAAAATATTATATATACATGCAAAATCAAAAGGAGATGCGGTACTAAAAGGCATTCAAAAAGTAGTTCAATTTCTAGTGGAAGAAAAACTTGGCGCAAGAAAGGATGATTTGATGATGATATAGATTACAAATTTATTGTGAATTGGATTAAAGGACGTGAAGAAACAAACAAGATGGGAAAATAGATTATTGAGAAATAAAACAAAAAGTTTAAATCACTTGTTTTATATTATTAATGCTGAAGGAGAGAACAAAATGGGAGCAACTGGTAGAAGATAAGAACGGACCATGACAACTTTGTAACAATGAGTAATTTAAAGGTTTAATTACTTTATTGGTACTTATAGTTTTATAAAATTTTTAATTGAGTTTTTATATTTTTTTTAATTAGGTTTTTGTACCAAATTTTTTTTAATTAGGTTCCTCTTTGCAGTAATTGGCTTAATTTAGTAGGGACCCAACTAAAAAAAAATTGGTGCAAGGACCCAAATAAAAGAAAAAAAATGTAGGAACTCAATTAAAAAAAATTTTGATGTAAAGACTCAACTAAAAAAAATATAAGGACCTAATTAAAAATTTTACAAAATTATAGAGTCCAATAGAATAATTAAACCTAATTTAAATTTTGTATTTTACTTGTTTATGTTGTTGTTTGTTTGATTAGATTGTATAGGATGTGTGACATTGTTTATGATGTAGGTTTTTGTAATTGTGGTGGCTTGTGAAATTGATTATCCTTGATGATGATAATGTTAAAGGAAATAATTAGTTGATCATAATCCATTGCATAAACTTCTCTCTCTTTTTTGGGTTGAGCTTGTAAGATAAATGATCGAAAAAAATATTTTAAAAGTGGATAATTTAATTTTTAAAAAAAATAATACAAAAAAATATTTTTAAAAATTTTTTTGATAGACAAATGAGTTCCTAGCATATATTTTTCGTTTGTACTTAACGAAAAATAACGAAGTGATATATTTAGACGTCCACATAGCCCATAATATGTCGGGAAAAAATAGATAGATAAATAAGTTCTCATCCTTTCAGCAATACAACGTCGTTTTTTATTTATAAAAAGGGTAAAATATATTTTTTGTTATTGAAATTTGTTAAAAGTTTCAAAAATATCTCTAAATTTTATTTTGTTTCAATTTTGTCACAAAAATTTTCGATTTGCATCAAATATACCCCTGACAGTTAATTTTTCAAAAAATTTAGAACCAATTCAGCAACAATTTCACAAGAACAACCTTCAACTTAAGTAACTTAAATATAGTTATCATGTAATTTTGTTGAATTAGTCCTAAATTTTTTAAAAATTTATCTATTAAGAATATATTTGATGCAAATTGAAAACTTAGGGGACAAAATTGAAACAAAATAAAACTTAGAGATATTTTTAAAATTTTTAACAAACTTCAAGGATAAAAAATATACTTTACCCTAAAAAAAAAAAAAGAAAAGCCTAAAAGCCTTCGAAGCGCCCTCCCCAACATTCTCTCTTACACTCGTAGCACTCAAAGTCTCAAATCTCAAGTACTCAAAGTCTTAACCCTCTCTGCCATCGCCTCTCGCTGGCCTCCTCTCGGTGCCGCACTGCTTGCCCCCCTCCCCAACCTAGTCTCTCACATTCACAACGCTAAAACACAACGACAGAGGCAGAGATCAAAGCCTCGGCCTTCTCTATCATCGCCTTTCGCCGACCTCCGTCTCATTGTCACGCCGCTAGTCGACTTCTTTATGTTAAGACACCTCTTGCCGACCCTCTACAACACTGCGCAGTCTCGTTGCTATTGCCCTCGCTGCTGCCTCTCTCTCTACTCCTTGCCCTCATTCCCATCACTCAGTCTCATTGCACCCCCCTCGTTCCCTCTTCCTCCTCTTCTTCAATTGGCATGGAAGCTTATAAATTGTTTTGTATCTGTGATCTCCAGCAGTCTAGGGCTAATTTTCGGCACAATTGGCTTTGCCTTTAGGTCGCCAGTGGTGTCCTCTCCTACTTCCTTGGATTCATCGGAATCGGCAGCTGAAGTGAATCCTCTTCGCCTTCGATACTGCTGGTGTCGATATTTGTGGTTACTGTTGAGGCGATGGATTTTGTCGCTGAGTTCGAGAGGAAGTATGGTGAGCCCAATAGCATGCGTAATTTCTTTGGAGAAGGGTTCATGGACACACTGCAGAGGTTGAAGAATGAGTTCAAGCTGTAACGATCATGATGTTGGTGATGAAGAGATTGGAATAATGAGCTTCACTCCTTATTCCAAAACGGCATACACTTTACTGGACATGTTAAATACTGAACGTACCACCTCAAAATTTTTCGATAATTTTAAACCGAAAATTATGTGAGTGACTGATTTGGTTGATGAAAAAAAGTACTGAAAATTGATGTATGTATTAAACTTTTTAAGACTAAAATATTTGTTTTTAAAATTTTTGAAGAACTAATTTGAATAAATATTTATTAATTATTATGTATATGGTTTAAAATTTAGAGTTGATTAATATGTATAAGATTTTGTTAACTTTTTATTAGCTAAAAAATTAAAAGTTAGTTTCCAGTCAAACCGGTGGAATTTAAAAAAAAAAAAAAAAGTTGTTGATCAATCAATAATCATACAGCAAGAGTGAAGACTGAGATGAGACATAAAGTTTGCTGATAAAGCAAGAGGATGAGATCGTAGAAGTGTGGGACATAAATATATGATGCGGTTTTTTTCCGGTCTCAGCCCCCCAGATTCTCTGAAATGCTAACCGTCCATTATTATTAGGGTAATCATTCATTTCTATTTTTTATACTATTATTTTACATATAATTTTTATTAAATATTTATATAAATTTATAAAATATGATATTATAATAAGAAGTTAAGAACGATAATATTTTATTCATAATTTGATCTCATCTTGTTTTATCCATTGCATACATATCCAAGAAATAATTCTACTTTATGAAATAAATTTAAATTAATTCACAATGGTTTCAGTTCTTAATAAATTATATTGTACTTCAAAGATATGCCCAAAAAAATATAATTTGATGTTCATGTATATTAAAATATTTCATATACATTAAAAATTAATTATTAAATCAATTCTTATATTTATTCGTATATTTATATATTTGTTAATTTATATATATTTTTAGTAAATAATCAATTATTAAAATAATTAAATCAATTATAATAGAATAATTCAATTTATAATAAACATTAATTAAATTTATAATAAAATAATTAAATTTATTTATAATATTTTGTATAAAATACTAAATATGTATTTTTAATAGTTAATTGAATTTTTTCATATATAATATATTTTTATCTCTTACGATATTTTTTATTCCACGATTAAAAATTAATCCCGTCACAAATTTAAATTTTATTTAAAAAATCATTGTTAGTTAATAAATTATTATAGACATAAAATAATAATTAAATCACCTAATAATTATTTAAATTCGATTAGATTTCGTGTACATATAATACATGATTATTGTGTGTGTGTATATATATATATATACACTCATGTACTTAAATCTTTTTCTCTTCAATTCAATTCGTTATTTAATATCATTTGATTCCAAAACAAAAACTACACCTTCGAAGCAATATAGTATGGAATTTTCGGATTACGACGCGCATCATGTCTTGCTATTTGGTTTGATGGAACTTTTTGAAATCAACATCATTCATTTGACGTAGTTGACCAGATTTTTGTTTTATAGTACATTACGATTATAATTAATTAAAACAACAATTAGAGGTGGTGAAAGGATTGGTATCTAATTATCTATCTATATCTTCTTCACAATTCAGCAAGTTGAATTTTCAATCGGAAAATAACATATTATGACAACTGCTTAGTAATTCTTGTAACTTCAATAAAGATGTTTCTACGCATGTAACAACTCAGCTTATTAGAGCGAGTGAAAATTTATCATAAGTCAAATAATAATCAAGAGCATAGCCAAACAATATTATTGTAAATTCATGAGAATCAAATTCGCAATCAATCTGATTCAATTATTGGATAAATAATTTAATTGGTAGATCAATAGACAAATTATTTCACCTGATAATAATTAAATAAATATATAAAATTATAATAAAAATTTAAATAATAAAAATAAATAATACTTTTATAATTTATTAATATAATGCAATATAATAAAATTATAATACAATAATATTATTGAATATTAATTAAATTACATATAAATTATAATTTAAACCATGTATTCATATAATTATGAAATATAGTAAAATACAACTATTTCTTTTGTTATATATTATAATTTATTTTTTATTTAGAGAAGATCTTCTTTTTTATTTTGTATAATTATCATTCAATCTTCTTTATAAAATTATTTCAATTGGATATATTAATTAATGGTATACTATTAATAATACGACATGCACTCTCACAACGGGTGCAGCATAATTTCACACAGTGTAAGTGTATACGCGTCCAAGTCAGTACCGGCTCATGAGAAACACCCAATTTTCAATGGATTTGACACTGTTGATTGAATTATTATAATTTTTGGTTCTCACGTTGTCGAATTGAACCCATTGAACCACTAATTTATTAGTTTTTCAATTAGACCAGCCGAAGGATTACCATGTGTTCATAACACACGGTGGAAGAAAAATAAAGTAATTCTAAAGATTTATTTTATACTTAAACTTTATTCTAATAAACAATATATATTTTAGATCAGATCTAAATACCTGTGTACGCTAGTAAAAATCACTTTCTCTTTCGATGGTACGAAGGTGCTATGCGTATCTACATCTAAAATTGAGAAATTTCATGCAACTTTTTGCACGCCATAAAATTCTGGGCAATTTACATAAATAAAATGATTGAAGAAAACCTTTACGCAAATACAACATTGGCAAACTCCAGACGCAAATGCAACAAACGCAATTGTATGTAATCCGCAACACCCTCTAGTGGAATCCAAATGCACGTAATCCGCTACACCCTGTCGTGGATTACGTTGAGAACTAAGTACTCATAAACCGCTACACCCTGTAGCAGTTTACGATCATATGGTGCTGAAGCCTATTCCGCTAGAGGGTGTAGCGGATTATGAAGAGAGTGGAAGCTTGGGAACATATTCATGGATACCAATTACTCGTGATGCAAAATGTATGAATTTATACAAATACACTCTTCATAAGCAGTAAGCTGTAGAAATATAATAGCCGCCAGGCATTAACACTAACACAGATTAAATTACTAGATAAATCATACAAATATAATAGTCATACAACGATTAAGAGTTAAAGGAAATAAAAATGTCATAAGTAATACAAATAGGTAGGAACTAACACTAACACTAACACACCAAAAGCACTAACACTAACACCCGAAAACGTAAATTGCAACAAGAGAAAATAAAATTCAAAAAACTAGAAGTCCTACGAACTACCAGCAACGGTGGAGCCTCTCTGGGGACAAGATCTACACGTGTGCCCAGGCTGTCTGCAGAGCCCGCATCACTTCGGTTGGTTAGGGTCGGCCTCATCCATGTTGTTCCGGATTCTAGTAGACCTCAGTCGCTCATCACAACAACGCCTCAAGCTAGGATCCGGAATAACGATCGGACCGTCATAAGGTGGCCAAAGTCCCTCTGGTATTGGCGGCACAAAACTCATCTGGTACACCCTGAACACCTTTTGCATGGTGTAGACTTCGTCGACATAGATAGACCAATCAAGCCGTGACTGGGCACAACATGCAATCGCATGGCAACATGGATAATGGAGAGCCTGAAAGTATCCACAGTCGCATGTACGATCCTGAAGGGAAACTCGGTACGTCCCAAGTGAAAAGCTCCCGGTCGGTGTCGTCTCGGCAACGGTGTACTCAGACTGGTGGCTATCGAACAGGGTGACAGTGAAGCACCTAGAGTCTCTCAAGTTACGCTCCATCGCCTTCATAAAAGACTGGCAAAACTTGGCATCGATGGCCAACTGAGCCTCTGCCGTCTGACCACGAATCACAAACAACTCCGCTAGCCGACCATATGTGGACTTCACAAGGGCGGTAACCAGAAGATTTCGTGTACCCTTCAGAACAGAATTAACACACTCAGATATATTGGTCGTCATGTGACCGAATCGTCTACCACCATCCTGGTGCTGAGTCCACTTATTGTATTCTATTCTGTTTGCCCAATCACACATTGCCGGATTCTTAGTCCGCATTATATCAAACCAATAGTGAAAATCTGCCTCAGTCTTCGCATAAGCAGCGTTCACAAGCGAGCGCTTTGCATCCGTGCCCTTGAAACTGAGTACGAAGTTAGCTGCAACATGCCAAATACAAAATGCTCGGTACGCATGAGGGGGTAACCACCCACTGTTAGGGTTCTCTAGTGCAGTCTTGATGCCATTGTGCCTATCTGAGATGACCAGTATCCCCTGTTGCGGAGTCACATGTTGGCGCAGGTTGGTCAGGAAGAAAGACCACGACTCGGCATTCTCCCCCCCCCCCCCCCACGAGACTGAAAGAAATAGGCAAGATGTTGGAATTCCCATTTTGAGCGATGTCCAGGAACAAAGTCCCTCCATACTTGCCATACAGATGAGTACCGTCTATGCTGACCAATGGCTTGCAATGTCGGAAAGCTTCAATACAAGGAGGAAACGTCCAGAAAAGATGATGAAAGTACACAGTTGAGTCATCCACGTCATCGCCGACTCGAACCGGAGACGTCTTCAACAAGGCTACCGTCCCCTCCATGGTAGACTACACACCAAGTATCCAACGAGGTAGCTCGGCATATGACTCTTCCCAGTCTCCGTATATCTGTGCTACCGCCTTCTGTTTTTCCAACCACGTCTTCCTATAAGTTGGCTTGAAACCGTACGTTCCTTCGGTAGCTTCTTGCAACACCTTTATCGATACCACCGCATTGGCTCGAACCAGAGGAAAGATCTTCGCACAGATCACGTAGTAATCAATTGTCGGTGGTCGCTTGATATCGATGTAGCCAAGCATATGTGTGGTCTGTTGTACCGTCGAACCTCTCAGGTTCCCTTCCGCGCTCGAAGGCTGATGCGAATCATCCACGTGTAACCCTTCTCGAACTCCTTGCACCTCCCATGGTACTTAAGATGATCCGACTCCATCACTCTGTACTCAACACCGTGCCGAATGCTGTAATCCTTTACAATAAGCACAACTTCCTCCTTACTGTGGAAAGATTGGCCAACTTGAAATTCAGCTATAGAATTTCCCTCGTGCAACCCTTGACCCCCAAAGGTTGGTGCTGACTCCGTTGGTTGGCCGATGGCTTCCAGGTCCAGGGTAGAATAATGTGCAGGTTGCTCATGTGTACTGGCACTTGGCGGTGGTTGACATGTTGCTGGGTTTGTCGGAATTTCATCATCACTGTCCCCTCCAATGTCAGCAGGCTCTTCGTCGGAATCATCCTCTAGCATCACATTTTCAACCCGATCCGGTTTCCCCTCACGTCTTACATCTGGAGATGGATGAGTTGAGGTGAATACCCCAACTGAACTAGCTGGCCGATACTCTAACAAACACTCAGGTGCAACAACGGGCATAGAGGTGGAGGCACGCCCATCGTGGTGGAGTGAGGGTTTGGCACGGATGCCTCAGAACTATCGATCCCATGTTCCAACTTCTCAAACAACTCGTGTATCCTCACTTCCGGGAAACTTCGATGACAATGAAACAACACCTGCATATCTTCATCTGATCGTAACACGAATGTTTCATATTGCACGCCGGTTGACACAACCGCAATAGAAATCTTGTAGAACAGCTTCTTCACCCACTTTGTGCCACCCGTGCCCAACTTCTGCAATATACTGCTCTTCAGATCCAACAGTGTATCAGACGACCTGATGAAAATACTCAGCGGTTCTCTATCTGTAACCTTCACACTGTGCCTCTTACTCTTTTTTATTTTTCCAGAAGAGTGCACTAACACCAAAAAGCTCTCATCACTCTCCATTTCTCAAGTTATGAATGAATGAAACTGACACTCTACACAACTTGCTGGGTATATATAGGCATCTTCCAAGCTTCCACTCTGTTCATAATCCGCTACACCCTCTAGCGGAATAGGCTTCAGCACCATATGATCATATGGTTTATAAGTACTTAGTTCTCAACGTAATCCATGACAGGGTGCAGCGGATTACGTGCATTTGGATTCCACTAGAGGGTGTCGCGAATTACATACAATTGTGTTTGTTGCATTTGCGTCTGGAGTTTGCCAATGTTGTATTTGCGTAAAGATTTCCTTCAATCATTTTATTTATGTAAATTGCCCTAAAATTCTTCTCCAAGAATTAAGCTCACATACGTTTATGTGTGTAGAGGTAAAGGAATAAAACTCTTATGTTTTATTCTTACCTTCGTCACTTTCCTCTACTCTTGGCGCGCACACACACACACACACACACACACACACACACACACATATATATATATATACAGTATGAGATTTGTTACTGATTTAAAATTTGAATCTCAATTCAAATTTAAAACATATCTTTTTATTTTAAACTTAAATCTTTCAAATTCATGAATTATATCATAACTCGATTTGAAATAGAATCGGTTAGGATTTCATTCAAATTTAGAAATAGAATAACTAATTATTCTCAAATCTCATTTAATTTTCTCAATTATCATATTATTATTATATTCTTGGTGCTTGCAAAGAATATAATAATATTCCATTTGAATTAATATAATTATTTATTTGATCAAATCAAAATAATAATGAAATAATTCTACAGCAAAGGTTAGAACACTCGTTAATGTGTGACCCCATAGGTTCAATACTAAGCGGGTAGTAAATTAGTCATACTAAATTTACTAATCAAGGTTGGCGTCTAGCAATACTCCTCAACGACCCGATAGTATGAAGTAATATATTTTTACTAAGAACCTTAGAAGAACAAAGTATAATTCCTTCCATTTTTCCAACTCTTGGTTAACCCTTAGAGTATGGTTTAATTGTCAAACTCTAACTTGTTACCATTATTATAATGAACTGTGAATAACTTAAGAAACTCATTTCTTCATTCATTCAATTTCCTTGACCAAGGTTTTATTCATCTCAGTCATTATAATCATAGAGCTCAAACTCTTTATCGAGAGTTGACGGATTCCTTATTGACTAATCATTAATTCTACAAGTATTTAAATTATACCCAATATCCATTCAATTAGCACCCTAGGGTATTAGGTGTTCGGAATCAAAGTATAATAAATACATTTCTAATTACTATGACAGTCGCAGGTCAAAGGAAACTCTATTACTATGTTCATCTTGAGAATATCCTATTGACAAATATATGGTAATTATAACCATTAGGAATTCTCAAAGTGAGTCAGTTCAATAGTCATATCTCTATATGCACCATCTATAAATATAATTTAATAAATGAGATTTATTGATCTTCATCCAATGAAGACCATTATATATATATTGATCTTTCCGGATTATTAATGTCCTTTTTAATAATCCTATGACGAAGAATAATTTAGATTAAATTATAAAAGATTTATCTCTCAATATTATGATCACTATCACAATGATAAATCTCTATATTTAATCAATGACCTTATTATATTAACATTTTAATATAATAACAATAACAAATTATTTGACACATGATTGATTGGATTGTAGTCATACTCCTTATTCCAACACCAGCCACTACAAAAAAATACACTGAGTACCGCCGAATTTAGCGTGCACATTAGCGTTGACTTTATCGTTGAATTTAGCGACGGGTTTGATGTGGAATTCATCATGCCAAATAATTACCGGTGGATAGCCACTTCTGTCAGTAAAACTGCCGGTAACTTTTGGCGAGAAATCACAACAAAATAGGTGCCGAATTCAGCGTCAGAATTACCAGCGGAAGAATCTGACGGTAGACACGTTTAATGGAACGCTGCATTTTGGTGATCTGCACCGCGTTATGGTGTGGAATTTAAAGTCCACAAACTAACCGGCAAGTGCACCGGGTTGTACCAAATAGTACCTCAGGTGAATGAAGATCGATCCCACGAGAATTGATGGATCAAGCAACAATGATTGAGTAATTGGCTTAGTCAGACAAACAGAAAATGGTGTTTTGAAAGTTCAATTGCATTAAACAGTAAATTAGAGAATCAGAAAAGCAAGTAGTAAACAAGTAGGGAATAATATATGGAGAAATAGTTAAGGCTTCAGAGTTATCTATTTTCCGAATGGACTTTTCTTACTAATTATTTGAATCATGCAAGATTCAATTCATGGCAAACTATATGTGACTAAACCCTAATTTCTTAGACCTTTTTAGTCTCCTCTAACCTTTATCAACCACCAATTCCTTGGTCACTTAATTCCAATTAGAGGGTAAAGTTTAATTCTAGTTTATATGCCACAGAAACCCTAATTACCCAAATATAAGAGGATTATATGTCACATATCTCGTTAAGTCCAGATAATTAGAAGTTTAGGATAAATTGTTTTCAAGCTGTTGTTCAAGTAAAGAGCTTTTTCAAGTTATACAAGAACTCAATTAGAATAAGGGTCATACTTCCGTTCCACCCAAATTCATAAGATAAAGAACGAAAACAATTCTTGAAATAGAAACCAGTACATGAATTAAAATAGAAAAATAATAGTATCAATCTAAACAATAGACAGAGCTCCTAACCTTAACAGTGGAGGTTTAGTTGCTCATGGTTCAGAGAGAAAACTAGGATTCAGAAAAATTGTAAATTGCGGAATGAGGCCGAGAGAGGAGAAGATCCCGAAGTGATGATTCTTTTTCCTTTTATATCTAATCCTAATTAATGTAAAAATATATTTTCTAGAACTAAATAATATCTTTTCCTAATTATAAATATAATAAAAGTTTAAATCAAAATTTCTGCTTGATTCGTGCAGCCTTTGGATGAATGGGGACCACCTGGATTGCATCATGTGTTGGCGCCAAACTTGGAAGGATCCAAGTTTGGCGTGGAGTGGGTAGAGTTTCTTTCTCTTGGGGTGTTGGTTGTGGCGCCAAACTTGGAAGGGTTCAAGTTTGGCATGGAGTCTCACGCAGCATCCCTTAAGCTTTCTTGTTGTGGCGCCAAACTTGAAGTTCTTTAAGTTTGTCATGGAGGTGGCAGTGTGCTTTCTTGGAACTTCTTTGCCAACGCCAAACTGGAGTAATCTCAAGTTTGGCGTGGAGTCTTGCGTGTGCTCTCCCTTGAGTGTGATGAGTGTGGCGCCAAACTTGGAGAGTCCAAGTTTGGCGCTGGTGAGGCCGAAGACAATGGGCATTATGGTGCTTCCTAGCGCCAAACTTGGAGAGTTTAAGTTTGGCTTCAGGTCCTTATTCTGCTGTAGCTCCATTTTTTCATAAAAACTTTGTCAAATCTGTCCCAAAATGCTACATGAAATAAATAGAATTGCACACAACTCAAAATAGTATTCATAGTGGCTAAAATATCTTAAATCTTAATTAAACTTAGCAATTCAAATGCAAATTCACTAGGAAAAGACAGGAAAGATGCTCGTGCATCATGTTACAGTAAAAAATATCCGCTGGTAACCGTGCCCTAAATTAAAACTGGGAAACCTCTCCCCCTTCATTTCGAATTCACTCTCTCTCTCTCTATAACCTCTCTCTCTCTTTCTCTCTCTAACCGTCTTATCTCTCCTCTCCGTCAACCCCCTCCACCACCGCTGTTGCGAACGCTACCACCGCTGTCGCGAATGCTATCGCCATTGCTGTAGACACCCCTGCCGCCGCTTCTGCTTCTACCGCCACTACATCTCCACCCCTCTTCTTTGTTTTCTCTTGTTCTGCATTCAAGGTTTTTTGTTTGAATTATGTTCATTTCAAATTCTGTTAGTTCAAGTTAATTAATTAGTTAGTAGAGTTTAATTATTTTAGTTTTCTGTTTTAGTGAATTTAGGTGGCTAGGATAGGTTAGAATAAGTTAGATTAGGCTCTGAAATTGCTGGAAAATATTAAATTATTGAGTTGTTTGCTAATTCCTGCTGCTAGAATTATTTGAAAAATGCTTGACTATATTAATAATGATTGAACTATTTATATGTTACCTTAATAATGATTGAAAAAATTAATAAGTTGAGAAAGGTTGATGGATATTTGGTTTGGATGGAACCTTTGAAGGGTGAAGAAATCCGAATTTTAAGGGAGACTCTGTCAAAATTTTTATAAGAATTTCAGTGAAATTGAAAAAATTAAAATTATGTTTACAGTTGATAGATATTTGTGTTAATTTCTGGAAAATGTTGATTTAATCAGCTGTTTGCTGATTCCTACTGCTGAAATTGTTTGGAAAATGCTTGACTGTATTAATAATGAGTTTGCTGTCTGTATGTTACCTTAATAATGATTGAAAAATATTCTAAGTTGAGAAGGGTTGATGGATATTTAGTTCAGATGGAACCCTTCAAGGGTGAAGAAATCCAAATTTTAGGAGAGACTCTGTCGAAATTTTTATAAGATTTTCAGTAAAATTGAAAAAATTAAAAATTTTCTCCTTGCAATTAGTGTTTCATTGCTGTATATGCACTTAGTTTGCTAAACTAACCAAAACACTTATTCATTCTAATTTAATTATTTCGAAACTAAAACACTATGTAATTTCTTTTTTTGGTTAATTTAGTAAACTAAAACACTTCTATAATTATTTGTTATTTCTTGAGTTTCTTCTTATGTTATTTTTTATTGGTGTTTGTTATGTTATTAATATATTCGCTATACAGACATGACGACAGGTAGCAAAGGTAGGTCGCATGGGTCACATGGTCGTGGTAAAGGGCATGTTTCCATCGAATCCCCCAAGGCTGCCCAGTCATCGCACTATACATCGTCAATCCTTACGACGTCACATGCGGATCTAGCGGACCAGCAATTCATCATGGTCCTAAAGCCGAACTGGGTTTCTCCTTCTGCTACGCCCTCTGCTGATGCAGTGACGATGTCGACAGAGCCCGCGGTGGTTGATTCTTCCAGTGCCCCCCAGTAGGATGCCCCTCCACCACCGCCCATCATCCGTCTGAAGATTTGGTCCGATGGCATGCAGTCGTGAGTTCAATTTTTTTATCTTTAAGTTTACGTGTTTCTATGTATTTGTTAATGTAAGGTTTCTTCTCTGACAGGTTTACACCAAACCCCAATACTTGCACACAGGAGATCACCGAGGTCATTAAGTCCATGTACGACCACTCGTGGCCGACCTACACGCAAATTCTATCTGAGACCAGAGAGCAATGGTTTCAGAAGTGGGCGGTAAGAACCCAATTTGTTTTGAATTAATTAACTATATTTGAACTATATTTTATTCTGACTAACTAATCTTGGTGAATCACTTTGTGCAGTTGAAATTTATATGGAATGCATAACACAATCTCATGATCAGGAAGATCTATGACCACCGGGCAGCTAAACGACTTCAGCAGATGATGAGCGACGTTCGTCAAGAAAAAGATCACCTAGCATTGTGGATTCGTTCAAACATCAAGAAGGAACTAGAGTCCTATTTTAGAGATAACGAGGGGTTCAAGCGTCTCCGTCTGACAAATATCGCTAACAAGGCTTTGCGCAGGTTGTAAACCCCGGATAATTAATAAATAATTAACTAATAAATTAATTTTTATTGAAAGGAATTAGGAAGTTAAATTTGATAAGTTAGAAGGATAAAAATAATTAAAATATGAATTTTGAGACTAATTTTAAAGGTTTTGGCCCAAAATTAGGCCGAACAGGACGAACCGGTTGAATTGGACCCATAACGGGCCCAAGGGCCAACCTAACTCACAAACACATAAAAGCATAAGCTCTTATTCTTTCCCAAATCAAAGGGAAATACGCTGGGAACATTTGGGGAAGGGAGGAAGAACGTGAAGAACATCCAACCCTCACTCAAACTTCTATTCCACATAACTTTCAATCTGGAGTTCCAATTGACGAGTCGTTAGCGACCACACGTTCATCTCAGGGTTATCTACAAAACCTACTAAATAATTTGGTAAAGGAATCACGTCTCAGAATTAACTTGGGAGTATTGGTGTTGGAAATGTGGTGGCTCTAGGTGTGGTTCATATGGTGGTTGGTATGGTGGATATGAGTTAGGATCATGTGGAGATGAATGGTGGTATGAGGCTTGTGAGTAGTGTTATTGAGGGTTATGTTGAGAGAAAGAGTCATATGCACATGGTGATTGTGGTTGACACCCACAATGAGGGTCACCACATCCATTAGGTTGATATGCACTAGGAGTCGGATTGTACCCAAAAGAAATTGGAGGAGGTTGTTGCCATGAAGGTTGTCCATAAGCTTGGGGCTCCTCGCACCTTTGATTGTCCCATCCTTGATGCATATCCTCATTGTAGCTTCCATTCCCTACAACATAGTTTGAACCAAACTCATAGCCAAAGTGGTGAGAATTCATAGTAGCAAGAGCAAATAAAAATAAAATCTAATATGAACAAAGAAACCAAATCCTAAAACTAGCAAAAACTAGCAAACAAACCAAAAACCAAGCTATTTATAATATTAACATATATACAATAACCAATAACAAGCACACATTGCAATTCCCCGGCAACGGCACCAAAACTTGAAAGAGCAAAACCGTCGGTTAGGAATTCCTTCTCGGTAAAAGAGAAAGAACTTCGTTGCAATTATAGTTCCAAACTGACAAGTAATACTCAATCAAAGTTTAATTTTGTTTCTCACTGATGAGCGGATATTTTATACGCTTTTTGGCATAGTTTTCATATAGTTTTTAATATGTTTTATTTAGTTTTTATTAAGTTTTTACAGGTTTTAGTGATAAAATCACATTTTTGGATTCTACTTTGAGTTTGTGCATTTTTGTACCATTTCAGGTATTTTCTGGCTGAAAATTGAGGAGCTGGAGCAAAAGTCTGATTCAGAGACAGAGAAAGCACTACAGATGCTGTCCAGATCTAACCTCCTTGCACTTGGAAGAGATTTTCTGCAGCTACAAAAGTTCAAATGGAGATTTCTCAACGGCTATGGAAAGCAGACTTCTAGATCTTTCCAGCAATATATAATTGTCTATACTTTATTTCAGATTAGAAGGCCCAAAATTGGCGTCCAACGCCAGCTTCCTACCCCCTTTCTGGCGTCCATCACCCAAGGAGCAGAGCCCAGCGTCCAAACGCCCAAAGAGAATCCCCTAGCTGGCGTTCCATGCCCAAAAGACCTCATCGCACGTGGATCTCATCAAAGCTCAGCCCAAACACTCACCAAGTGGGCCCAGAAGTGAATTTTAGCACCAAAAGACTGTTTTACCTTTACTAGTCATTAGTTTAGTATTTAAGGGATTTAATTTATGTTATTCAAACACTTTTACATCACTTTTACCATCATACAGGTTTCACCATTGTATTTTACATCAGTATGAGTTTTTAAATCTCATAGGTTAAGGGGAGGAGCCCTGCTGAGTCCTATGAATTAATAAAAGTGTTACTATTTCTTCTCTGATCCGTGTTTGATTTCTTTCTAAGATGTATACTTGATCTTCATCGTGGTGAATAGGATGATAAGACAATCAGCTCTGTTTATCACATTAAGACAAACGTGCCTGACAACCACCCACGTCTACTTGGGTTCGTGGTGAATACGTGACTGGAAAGCACAGCCAACAACTATGTTTATGCATCTCTCAGACGGCTAATCCACGACTTCATTGGGGACTTCTCGAGACACCAGTTCAGCTGATTTATGAGGAGATTAGGGTCTCTGTGGTATAGGCTAGAATCCTAAGAAGCAGCATCCTCTGATCCGGAAGATTCGACCTTGTCTGTGGCGTTTTGAATAGGATTGCCAGGAGAATGAATTGCTAGAGCTTCACCCTTCGTCAGATTAGATGACCACGGCAAATCGTGTTCAATCTATAGCAGAGGAGATCAATGACCACGGCCCATGGCGTTGATCATATATAGTCTGCCATAGAAGAAGTCATTCACAAGCAGAGAAGCCAATGATACCAGAATTAATCCAAAAAGACTAAGCAACTCCAATCCTTTACCATATTCCTATTACTCTTTTCACAGTTTACACAACTTCTGAGTTCTAATTATTCTTTTTCTCTATTTCCATTGCTGACTTTATTTGATATAAAAAGTAGTTTATACAATATTAAAACACATCCAATCCTTCTGATCTGCCTGACTAAGACCTACAGGATAACCATAGCTTGCTTCAAGCCAACAATCCTCGTGGGATCGACCCTGACTCACTCAGGTATTACTTGGACGACCCAGTGCACTTGATGGTATAACAATACAAAGGTGTGGGGATTCGTGCTACCAGTCATGACTGCAAACCATTAAAAATACCAAGAGTATTAGATCTCGGGTCGTCTCTCAAAGGAATTGCAGTGAGGTATGCACATTATTGGTTATGGTATCCAAGGGGTGGTTTGCAAATAAGGGGACAAGAAATTAAATGGCAAGAAAAGAACTTCGGTAAAGGATTGTTTGTTGGTTGGAAACTATACTATCAACGGAATTATTTGTGTAAAATTCCTAATCGACGATAATACTCTTTCAAGTTTTTGGCGCCATTGCCGGGGAATTACAAAGTGTGCTTGTTATTGGTTATTGTTCATATGTGAATATTGTGAATAGCTTGGTTTTTGGTTTGTTTGCTAGTTTTTTCTAGTTTTAGGATTTGGTTTCTTTGTTTCTTATTAGATTTTGTTTTCATTTGCTCTTGCTACTATGAATTCTCACCACTTTGGCTATGAGTTTGGTTCTAACTATGTTGTAGGGAATGGAAGCTACAATGAGGATATCTATCAAGGATGGGACAATCAAAGGTGGGAGGAGTCTCAAGCATTTGATCAACCTTCATGGCAACAACCTCCACCAATGTATTATGATCAAGAACCTTACCATGATGTATACCAATCTAATGTGTGTGGTGGGCCTCCTTGTGGTTATTAACCACAACCATCGTATGCTTATGAACCCCATACTCAATATTGTTACCCACCATACTCACAAGCCTCATACCACCATTCACCTCCATATGATCCTAATCCTTATCTACCATACCAACCACCATATGAACCATACCTAGAACCACCACATTTTTAACACCAATACTCCCAAGAACCACAAATTCCATATATACCACCTCAAGACTTTCACCAATATGAACTAACTTCCAACTATAATACCTTTCTCTCAAACAATGAACCCTCTCTTCCACCACTACCTTCATTGGACCAATCTCTCCAACCCCTAATGCAAGAACAACAAGAACTTCTAACTCGTTGCCAAAAGTAAAGGGAGGTCGTGGCTAACTTAACCAAAGTGATGAGCCAATTGGCATCATTGTGCTCAACTGTCCAAGATATCCTTATTGTTAAATGTGGAGGATTAGTTGAGGAG